>NC_081407.1:765073132-765378632 GCF_030272615.1 Cryptomeria japonica | reverse complement strand
ACAGGAAGCAAGAAAGAATCAAAACAAGTTTGAGCAGAAAAGGAAAAAGACAAGGCCGAGTCAAGTTTGATTGTTCAAACTACCCTACATGCTGAAAGGAAAAACTTATGGGTGGTAGACAATGGCTGCTCCAACCACATGACTGGTGATAAGAAGAAATTTAATAAGCTTGAAGATTGGAATGAAGGTTCAGTAAGGTTTGGAGACATTTCATCAATCAAAATCAAGCGTAAAGGTACTCTAAACATAGATGGCAAGCTGAAAGAAAGCTCATGATGTTTATTATGTGGATGGTTCGAAATACAATTTGCTAAGTGTGAGTCAAATGTGTGACAAAGGATATAAGTTTACATTTGATTCCAAGGGTTGTGAAATCATAAAAGAGAGTAATGGTCAATTAGTGGCATAAGGTAAAAGAACAGATGAAAATGTATACAATTTGAAGGAATGTTTTGAGTCTCAATGTCTGATGGGACAAGTTGATGAGAGCTGGTTATGGCTCAAAAGACTAGGTCACAACAATTTTGATAATCTTGTTAAGGCAAGCTAGAAAGGATATGTAAGGGACATACCACAGATTATCAAACCTGCAAGCACCTTTTGTGGTGAATGTCAAAAAGGAAAACAAACTAAGGTCAGCTTTAAGACAAAAGAGTATTCAACTACAAGACCTCTTGAGCTTGTGCATACTGATTTGTGTGGGCCTACAAGAACAAGAGCCCTAAATGGAGAAAGATACTTCATGCTACTTATAGATGATTTTTCAAGGATGACATGGGTCACCTTCTTGCAAGACAAGTGACAAGCATTTGAGAGATTCAAGCTCTTTAAGAAAATGGTTGAGAAGGAAAGTGGATACAAGCTGAAATGTTTAAGATCAGACCGTGGAGGTGAGTTTACATCAAATAAGTTTGAAGACTACTGTGAGAGACATGGAATCAAAAGACAATATTCAACCCCCAGGACACCACAACAAAATGGTGTTGTGGAAAGGAAGAACAGAACAGTCAAGGAAATGGCAAGAACAATGTTAAATGAAGCAAATCTGCCTGATGTTTATTGCAAAGAGGCAGTTCACATTGTTGTATACACCTTAAACATAGTACAACTAAGGGTGAACAACAATATGACACCTTATGAACTATGGTATGATAGGAGACCACCAACCAAGTATTTCAACTATTGGAATGAGCAAGAAGTTGCAGACCTGAGAGCACTGATGGACCCAGTTTTAAATTGCACTCGCAGATGGGTGGACGTACAACATAAAAAATTGAAGGAGCATAATATAGCCATGACATTCACCCTAGAAACAAGAACAGAAGGAGGAGAAGCAAGTGTGAGTGAAAGTACTTCTCATTCCAAGGGGTCGAAGAGAAAAGGACCTGAGAAGAGAGAACCCTCCAAGAAGAAACAAAAGGTGGATCCTGATCGTCCACCGAGTACTTCTAGAAATGAAAAGGAGATAAGTCAAGGAGAAGATCAGAGAGATATAGTGTATGAAGTTGATGAGTCTATAGAATCAACAGTACAAAATGATAAACAAGGCAAAGGACGAACATCTCAGCACTCATCAAGTCAATCTCTTCCTCTCGAAGTTGGTGCTAATGAATAACAAGAAGGAAAGAATGATGATGAAGCAACATCTCCTTTCAGAGACGAAAGACCTCTACTTGAGGAAATACAAGTAAAGGAAAGAAAGTCTTCCATTCCAGATTGGCTAAAAGAAAGACTGACAAGGGTAGTTGTAGTTGAAGAGGAAGAACAGGTATTTGATTTGGAAAAGTCTCATAGGAAATTCCCAAGAAGAAATCGAAAAGAAAAAGGCTACAAAGATCTCAAAGGTAATTAGAGATGATGTAGGATCCAAGAAGATACAGGTAGCCACACCAGTAGTGGACAAGTATGAGGATGAGATTATGACAGAGGAATATGATTTAGAAACATTTGATCTTGGTCCACTTACCTCCGAGCAGGCTATGGAAGAAGCGATTGATTCAGTGAGAGCACTTAATGATAAACTCAAGGAAGAAATGGAAAAGAATAAGAGGCTAGAAAGGGAGGTTAGCGTTAGGAGGAATTATTTTAGCCACCTTAATCAACCATTAAGGCGACAGGATCCAACAGTATCACTTTTGCATGCACTTCCTCTTGAATTGATAAATGAGGCAGAAAAGATGAAGAACTTAGCCCAACTCCATCACAAGTCCTTGAGATCATTCATAATCTATTGATAGTTGTAGATGCATTCACTCACACTAGAGACATTGTCATCCCGGTTGTACAAGTGATAAGAAGGATGCCAAGGCAAGTTTTAGCACAAGAGAAGATAATGGATGGAGGAACCCATAACCTTCTGCAATGGTCGACTTTGCTCCAAATGAAGGAAGTTCTTTTCGAAGACATCAATAACAAATGCAGTCGAGTTGAAGGCACTATCCACCCTATTGAAGACAAGGTGTTTGATGTGTTATGTACAATCCTTGACAGAAGGATAGAGATTGAAACAAATGTGGACGTCCAAGAATTGGAAGACAGGATCAAGATTATTTTTTGTAAAGAGGAGAACATGATCATAGAAAAGAAGAGAGATCAAATGTATGGTACTATGTTCCTGATTGATAAAACAAAAGAGCTAGAGCCTGGATGGGAGATGACCTTTCTCGTAGCTTTTGATAAAGTCCTTCACTTGGAAGAACGAATGAAGAACCTGCATGAGATTCCCATTGCTGAGATCGAGGGGATTACGTCCAGATTCATTGAATATGCCAGAAAAGAACATAGAAAAGGGAACAAAATTCTAGATGAGAAGTCGTTGTAAGATGATGTGGCAACTCTATTCCCATTGGGCTATGTTTCGTCGTTACTTGTGCCAATTTCTATTGGCTATGGATTGATAATGTTTATGTAAATGGGGTCTTTTTTGTAACAAACCCTAATTAGGGGTTAGGTGTCAAAATCTTAGCCTTTGATCTTTTTTAGATCCAGTCCGTTCATTGTATTTGAAATTGCTATATAAGCCCTCACTCAATTCATTCTAAGAGGTTAGAGTTAGAGAAAAAGAGATTGTTAGTAGCAGAGAAAGAAGTAGTGAAGAAAGAAAGTTGAACAATTGTTGTTTTATTTTGCTATGAGATCAATTAAATATTGAAGTTATGGTGTTTTATTGCAATCCTTTTGGCTATTTTCATGGTTGTTTATCTTCTTGAATCACTCTTAGTGGAAATAGTACTTAAGTTTTAGAATTAGATTGAAGGACGAATGTTGTGTTTGATCTTTGGTAAAACTCATAGTCCAAACCACTAGCTCCTTACTGATTGTAAGCATGCCTTGTGTGGTCAACTAGAGATATTAAAATTGTTTAAGAGTTCAATCATTATTGGAGATATTGATATGTATCTTAGTGATAGTATCTATCCCATTGATGATTCAAAAATCATTGAATCCCCTTAGAAGATCGCACCAATTCTAGTAGAGTTGTAATCTTTTGGCAATACTGAAATTGGTAGAGTTTTATTAAGACTAGTCCTCATTTAGTCATTCCTAGGATTAATTTAGTATTGCCTCCTTAAAACCCTTATCTTTTGCCATTTTTGAAACATCAGTTAGTATTTGGAGAATTCAGTTTCCTCATTGAAAAGTAGTTGCAAGAGAAAGTTTTCTTAGAAAGTATGTAAGGCCCCTTGTAAAACAGCAAACACAACGACCACTGGTGCTTATCCACACATAGAGAACCTACAATTAGAACCTTGGAGCTACTCCGATTGATCCTTCTGCAAGATCTTCAACATTCGGGGAAGCTTTGTTCAAGAGAGGATAAGATACCTTGGTATTTTATTCTGTGTTTGCATGTGCAGGAAAAAACACATCAACAAGACCACATGATCATAGTTGTGGTATATGTAGATGACATCATCTTTGGAGGAAACAAAGATACTCTATGCAAAGAATTTGCTGATTAGATGCAGTCAGAGTTTGAAATGTCCATGCTTGGAGAGTTATCATATTTTCTTGGTTTACAAATATCATAGAAGAATAAGGGCATATTCGTTTCTCAAACCAAGTATGCTAAAGACAAGTTGAAGAAGTTTCAGATGGAGGATAGCAAACCGGTTGGTACCCCCATGGTGACAAGATGCAAGTTAAGCAAAGATGATTAGTCACCTAGTGTAGATCAGACATTGTATAGATCCATGATTGGAAGCCTATTGTATCTTACGACATCAAGGCCTGATATAGTTCAAGTTGTGTGCATGGTTGCAAGATTCCAAGCAGCTCCTAAGCAATCACATGTCAATGCAGTTAGGAGGATATTCAAGTATTTGCAGGGGAAACTTACTTATGGCTTATGGTACCCAAAGAAAGAAAATTTCACTTTACAAACCTATACTGATGCAGATTGGGCAGGATGTGTAGATGACAGTGTTGTGCCTTGCACACACTCCCCGTCGTCAACAGGGTCCCCCCCCTTTTTTTTTTTTCTCTCGTCTTGTCCTCGCTCAGGTCCTGAGTAGGAAGTTTTGGTAAATTCGCAAGAGGAGTTGCAACAGTTAGGAATTTGAGGTGTTAAGGAGATGATCCTTCTCAAAATTGAGCCAACCTACGTCCTAAATCCTAAGGAATTCACCTTGAAAGTTGATCGCGATTTTGTTCGCAAAGGGAAAGATGAATGAAGAACCTGAAGTAAATTAAATTCAAAATCAGCCAAGTAACCCGAAATGTGAGACAAGTTTGCGATTCGACCTCTTGGCCTGAAATTTAGAAAATCAAAACTTAAGTCAATAGGATATCACACCTTGTGGCCATTTGACGTGAAAATCAACTTAAGTTTGCAAATTTGGCTAGCAAGCCGAAAAAGTGAAAAACGTTTGAAGTCTTACAAATCGCACAAAGTCATTCAAAGCGCCGAAAAATTGTTTCATAGTCTGATATCGCGCAAAAGGAGCTCATAAGCCGAAAAGGTCACTAAAGTGAAAATATTAAATTGTGCAATTTTAACCAAAAGGCCGAAAATTAGAAAGGAGCATCTAAGTTCACATTTTAACTCATTAAGCCGAAAAAAGAAGACCAAATGAAAATTGCGCAATATCATTTATAAGCCCGAAAATCATCCAAGGTTCAAATTGCGCTATATCATTTATAAGCCCGAAAATCATCCAAGCTTCAAATCGCGCTATCTGCCAATAAGCTGAAGATAAGGACTATGAAAACCGCGCATTCTCTCCAAGATGGCCGAATTTCGTAAAGCAAAGGGGGGGGGTTGGAACCAAAGTTTGGAAATTTCAGACGTTTTGCAAGAAAAGTTAAACCAAGTGAAGTCACGCATTCCCTCCATAAAACCCGAAGTTGGCAACTGAAAAGAGGGTGTTTTCAATAGAAATCAAATCGCGTGAAGGGTTTTCTTCAGCCGAAAATCATCCAAGGTTTGAAGTCACGCTAGGCTAAGAGCATTCAAAACTCCAATTGCACAATTTACCTCATCTAGCCGAAGTAGGAAGGGAGCTAACAAGCCCAAAGCAGGAAGACAGAGGTAAAATCGGTACTTATAGGCTTTTGAAAGCAAATCTTCCATTCCAAAGGAGCTTCAGTTGTGCAAATCGACTCTAGAAGTCGAAAATTCAAGGATACCCAAAATTCTATTCCAGTGGTGAAGTCAAGCTACATGACGTTGCATTTTGAGAAAGAGAGCAAAGTTTTACCTTCTAAGTTCGGACTCTACCTTCAAATGGTTAAAATTGTGCAGGCAATCATGTTTGAAACCTAGGGTTTGAAATACAAGGTAAAATTCAAATTAATTTTGGAAACTTAACGCCCATGAAATAATCATCATTTGCTAAAATCTACCTTTCGACCGAAATTCAGACTAAGATAGAATTAGGAATTTGGATAAAACTTGAACAATAAATCCGAACCATTGCAACTTTTTCAAAACGATCAACGCAAACCAAAACTTAAAACTTAAAACGCTGAATTGCACAATCCAATAACGTTTGCAACTTTTCACCATCAGCAATTAACCAAATAACCAACTGATTTTCAAATATCCGGATCACAATCTAAAAGCACAAAATTTGAATATCTCATTTTAAGCATGCTTTCAAGTTTTAAGCTCTCTCGCCATTTAACAATTTTGGTGCTAACGTCGTCTTTTGGCACTACTAACCCATATTTTTTTCGCATTAAGGCCTATCTTGTAATTCGTGTCCGGCTATGCAGGATAAATGCCTAAATCAATGACAAAATCTTCAAAGGCACCTGACGCAATCAAAGCATCACGAACTTCCAAAGTTGACATTCCCCAAAAGTTTGAGAAAATGAAGTATCAGTACTGTTGGTTGAAAATTTTGTACACTTGGGGAAATATACAAAATTGTGGTTTCAACCACAGCACACGAGTAAAAACTCTCCTAATTAAAGGAAGGCTCCCCCTATCTAACTACAACTTGGAAAATAAAATGGGATGGGACAACAATCTTTCTTCACGATTGAATAACAGCAGTAACCACTTTCAAGTGAAATAAGAGAAAGGAAATGAAGTTTCCTGAAAGCGCAAAGACTTCTGTCACTTCCTTTGGGAGGGGACAACAATATCAAGCTCAAAGATTTGACTATTGGAAGTCTTATCTACCCTTTGCTATACTAAATTTTACAACGAATAAAAAATAACAACTCAAAGACTCGAATAATCTATTCTTTCAACACAAAGACAAGAACTAATGCAAGCTCAAAGACTTGCTGCTCCTTCAAGAGAGTTTCCTATTTTAATTAGTCTTCTCTACTTGCAGCTCAAAGACTTCAAATCAGATTGGACTAAGCTCCTTTAGAAACACTTTGCATTGAAGAAATAAAAAGATTCAAACTCAAACATGTAGCTCAAAGACTCAAAACTTGAGTAATCCTTCTTTATTATTCTTCAAAAACTTTCAATCACATACATAAGCTGAAAGACTTCTTGCTGTAAATTTGGCAAAGTTTTTGCTTGCTTTCCAAAAGATGATAATTACAATGGACACCTCAAGTATTTATAGAAGAGGAGCCTTGAGAAAAAAGTGGGAGGATCCTAACTAACTTGAGAGATTCTCTCAACCACCAAGACTCATTCAATAACTAACTGAGACTTCATTAACTAACTAAGAGTTACTCCAACTAACTAAAACTTATTCCAACTACAGTCCTAATCGGACACAACTTGTAGTTGCCTTACATGTAATTACAAAAGTGCAAGTAATGTGTAACTTGCATTTTACAAAAAATACTTTTACATGTAAATTGCCAAAACTAAATTACAACTAAAGATTACAAAAGAGGGAAAATTCAACTAAGTGTTGAAAAACACTTAAGTTGCATTTTGTGAAGACACAAATCCTTGAAATTTCCGGATGCTCGCTTGTAGTTCCTCGGGATTCGGTTCATGGGTGTTCTTGGCAACAACCATAGTCTTCACAATAGTGTCATGACAGCGGAGGAGCGCAGAATTGTTTTTATCCAAGATAGACTGGATTTCATGCAGAAAGGCTTGGTGTTTCATCAATGCTTGAATCGAAGCTGCCAAGAATTGTTCGCTCCTCCATTCATTATGAATCCTCATCTGTAAATCAGCAAGAACTTCTTCTTCTGGAATCAGCTCTCCATCCTGACTTACTATGTTGCAAGAGGCCC
Source organism: Cryptomeria japonica (assembly GCF_030272615.1). Lineage (NCBI taxonomy): Eukaryota > Viridiplantae > Streptophyta > Pinopsida > Cupressales > Cupressaceae > Cryptomeria > Cryptomeria japonica. The sequence goes on along the minus strand of NC_081407.1, from coordinate 765,370,973 downwards.
TTTCACAATGTGAGACAATATCTCGGTAAACTTCACCCCAGAATCTCCTTGCATCACCGATCTCCTCACTGAGGGATTTAAGAACAAGGGTCTTGTTTTCCAGGAGTTCTTCAAATTCCAAGTACATGACCCTGGAAGAGATGATGGCATGCTCCTGCAAAATACTCAGCTGTTGTTGGGGCATGGTACGCCAGATTGTCAGACTTTTCTCAACACTTTCCAGATTCTTTTGGAAAGTGTTAGAAGTCTGATCCAATTTCTCCTCAATGGTCTCTAGTTTAGACATTATTTGAAAAATGTCTTTTATTACTTGTACACATTGATCATGAAGTTGATCAACCCAAGAATCCAGTGCTTGTACCTTTTGAGCAGCCCTTTCCACTCCACGAATCGATTCTTGGGAACCAGAAGAACCTATGGAGTTACTCCCTTCAGCAGTAGGTTTTGTGATTTTATGAATGGCTGCCATAAGCTGTCGGTTTTCCTCTTCTAGCTTGTCTTTCTTCGCTAGAAGCTCATCACACCTTTGCACCAGTGAAGCAACAAAAAACTGAGCATCATGTTTAATAACCTCATGCGTTTGCTTGCCCAACTCTATCCTTGTAACCTTATAATCAGCAGCTGACATTTCATCAAGTGGCTTATCTACAATAGGTTCCACAATTTCAGCTACTTTCAGCTTGTTGCTATCAACAGTTACCCTAGAGATAGTCTTGGCCTTCTTAGCAACTTTGGATCTGGACTGTTTGAGTTGCTGGTAACTAAAGGCGTCAGGTGAGATTTCTTGCTTCTTCCTTTTCGGGGTAAAAGAACTAAGCCATGGAGGTAAAGTCATCAACTCTCTTCCAGTAGCAGTCGTAGGCAAAGGAGAAGTAGTTTCTGTTTGAATTACCGTGGTCATCCTGGGAGAAATATCTGTTTGGACAGCAACCACGGTTTGCTCAGTTACCAATGGGCATGAAGATTGTCTCGTGAATTCTTCAAAACCAGAAGTGGAAGTATCAATTTCTAATAACTGGATGCAAGTAGGAATATCTTCAGGAACTTTCAACACACTTTCTTATTGATGATCAGGAGATGGCTCGTATGCTGAAATGGGAATTGCATTCTGAGGAGACTCATCCACAAGCAAATCAGGAGGAGAAAGAGGTCTCTCAATGGAAACTGGAGGAATGACCTTATGAGGCGAGTCTAAAACTGGAGACTTAGGAGCATCATCAGATTGTTGCACCTCTTCTGGATTATCCAGATCGATCACCTGAACATGGAATCGTGATTTTTCCTTCCCACGAACAGTCGTCTCCTCAGGAGGAAGCACTACTGCACGACTGACTCATAACTTGATCCTTGTGCCCGAAGATGAAGCACCCTCCTTGTTGTCAATCTGAATCTTAGATTTCCATGCAAGAGGCCCCGTAGAATCATCTTCTTTACCAACCTTGATTTTTATGAGTCTAACAGCATTACTTTTCAGCCATGCGTTAGTGTTGGCCAAGATAGGCTGAAATCTGTCAAGGATGGAGATGCACTCTTTGTGCGACCATTGGATCAAAGGAAGTGGAGCTTCCTCAACCCTCCATGAAGTGTATTTAGGATCAAGTATATGCCTGTCATCAATCATCCCTTGTGGGATATCTGCCAGGTTCAAATCAACAATTTTCTCAACAGTGAGCCTGCAGTAATCCATCTTGAGGACTTCGGCTTCTGTGCGGAGATCTACCCAGATGTCTTCAATGCGATGAACATGCACAAAGGATTTCTTGATTTTCTCCTTCATTCCTCTATAATCAAAATCAGCTCTAGGTTTAAACCTTTTAAGCTTGATTTCCTGCAATTCAGCCTCCATGGCCTTAGCCTTCATAGATCTGACAAGGGAGTATCGACCAATTTTCAATGGGTTTGTGGTAGAGATCCCCATTCCAACCTTGTGTCTAGCAGATTGAAAAGTGTGAACAGCCATGATCTGTCTTCCCAACTCCATAAGAATTATCTTATCGGTTGGGTATCTCGGAAGCATGTATGGTTGACCATCATAGCATCATATCCTCATATAGGTGAAGGTGGGAAATTGCAGAAACAAGCACCCATACTCAGACACCTTGACCCATGCCTCATCTGATACTCTTTTGTTCCTGAGATTTCTGTCAAACTGACACATGAAATATCCAAAGAATGCATATTGGAACCTTCTAAAATGTAGTCTGCTAGGTCTCAATGGCAACTGGTCATAATATTCCCAAACTAGTATAAGCGAGCAATCACCCCTGGTAGAAAGACCTGGAAAGTGTCTAAGTGATGCTGCTAAATATACCAAATAAGAATTCATGAAGAAGGTCATGGTGGTAGGAACTGTTGCAAGTTGTTCGCACAAGGCATCGCTGATGACTTCCCCCCATGAAATGTGATGTGACTGCCATATGAACATAATGAACTGATACATCCATGGCTCAAAGACATTGGAATGCTCAAGGCCCATCATCCTGCTGAGAAGAGTGATGGTGTCTCCTATCTCCCATTTGAAATCGCAGCGGTACAACTTCGCCCACCTTGAGAAGGAGGCTCGTGGCTCTTGGATCCACCTATTGATGTGTCACTTACAATCTTTTTCCCTCTTCACGTAATATTCCGCTGCACTTTCTTTGGTGATTTCCATATAAACAAGTGCAGGAGGTATTCTGAAGACCTTCTCGAGTGTATTCGCATCGAGACGAATTATAGCTTCACCATCATCATTTTTGATGACTTTTGATTCCTTGTCAAAATGATGGGCGCATGCAAGAACGAACTCAGGTTCTAGGGCAGCCTCTGGGAAGGAAGATGCATGATGGATATGGCTGTCCAACAACCGCTGCAAGTTATTATCCTGTGGATCTTCTACCTTGTTGACGAATTCTGCCATATCAACGTGCCCTATCTCCGTGTCTCTGATGTGATCCAAAGGAGAAGAAACCTGGGAAGGTGCAACCTCATTCTGATATTTGTCGTATTTGTATTTCATTTTCTTTGGAGTTGGAGATGCTGACAAATCTGTCATTGATTGTGAACCTGGAATACTGTGATGAAGACTTAAAAAGGTTAAGGCAACATCATAGTCAGCTGCAAATATCATTCTTCCTTCTCCAAATGGGTAAAACTTTGATTCTTGAATTTCACGATTTTGTGAGAGGAAGAGGGGAAATATGTAGAAATGGGAAAATCTTGACTTTGACCAATTTCGGATCTTGGGAGAATTTTTGCAAGTATACAAGTTGGAAAGGACATACATGCAATCGAGGTTTTAAAACCCAAATACAAGTACACTTGTAAATTCGAAAATGGAGAAATGGACGAAAAATGAGATTTTGACTTGTGGGAAATGACGGAAACGGAAAGTACAGATATGGGGAACATGAATGGATAGAAATGGGAAAATCCGAGAAACTCATTTTCATGAAAATGGGAAGAACTCTTCAACATGTAATCCGGTTTTCAAAACCCGAATTTGCAAGGGAGGGGTATTTCACATTTTTTAATTTGGAATTTTAACAAAAAATGGTTAAATTCCTTAACCGTAGGGGAAGAACAAGAATTTCCAGCGAACTTGTAATCGAGATAAAAATCCCGAATACAAGTAAAGAGTGAATTTTGGGAAGAACAATGCAATTCGAAAATTGCATACCAAGGGGAAAAATCCTTTCACAAAAACTGATTTTTGGGGGAAGAACAACACATGCCAAAAAAAAAGTAACTAAGAAGGAAAATTAAGAAAACAAGAAAATAATAAAATGAAGGAAAGAAAGGAAAGAGAACATACCTTTCTTGAAAATGCAAATGCTTCTCCAAAAATGCAACCAATTTTTGGAAAAAAGAAGGAAGATCAAAAATAGAAGCAATCCGCAATGCCAAAACCCTTAACATGTTTTTGTAAAAATGCCCCAAACTGATAAATGTAGCAGCAATCCCAAATTTGGAAGATTAAAGTGCCAATGAGAGAGCACGCCCAAAAGGATTGGAGCAAAACGCCTAAGTAGGGGTAGGAGAAATGGAGACGAGTGTTGCAAAACGTAGCCAAAGGAATCACGTGAAGAAAAATATGGCCACCATTTCAATCTTCAACGACATCATTAAATAGCTCAAAACTTCCCCCAAACTCCACGCCTAGGTGAGAAAGGGCAAAACGATTTAGGAGTTTGCAGTTTGTTGAAGATTTAATCCCTCAAGAAGTGGCATTTATAAAAAACGTGGTTGCTGATTTAGGGCGAAAAAACAGTCAATGCATCCTCCAAATGTCACGAAAGGTGTCCAAGAATGCATGGAAATAGGATGCAAACCAAAACGCCTCCTTCCTCCAACAATCTCTCCACAAAATCTGCCTTGAAATGGTCAAAAATCGTTTTTCCTTGCATTTCGGGTTTTTTGAAGCAAAAGACAAGTTTGAATTTGCATAAGGGAATGCAAATCGGGTTTTTGGGAGAGAATAACAAGTTTTAATTTCACTTTTTCCACTTACAAGGCAAAATCGGGATTTTTTAGACAAATGACAAGTTTTATTTTTTACTTTTTCACTTGCCAAGCCAAAATCGGATTTTTAAGACAAATAGCAAGTTAAAAATTTTACTTTTTCACTTACTAGGCCAAAATCGGGTTTTTTGGAGCAAATGACAATTTTAAAAATTGTCAAAAATGCACTTGCAAGGCAAAATCGGGTTTTTTGGAGCAAACTGCAAGTTTTAATTACTTGTAAAAGGGAAATAAAATCACTACAACAAGTTAGAAATACTTCCACATATGTAATGGGGATTTAAAATTCTTATTACATGCAAAAACCATTAAAGTAGGGGTTTTTTGACCAAACTGCAAGTTTACTTGTAATTGAGTCAAAAAATCCCTATTTTAACTAAACAAGACCAAAAAACAACAAAAAAGACAAAAACAAGAAAGGAAAATTTAAAACAAATTGCAAGTAACATCTTTTAATAAGATGCACATGTAATAAGCTAAAAATTCCTCTACAACAACCAAAACAATGAATATCATTAAAACTTGCAGTTTGAAGAAAATTCTCCACCTGCAGTCAGGATTTTAAAACCCGAAATTGAAGGAAAGACATAGTAAACAAACCAAGAATTTGACGAAATTCGAAACGCAGTTCGAGGATGGACTGAGGATTAAGCCAGTCCAAGGATTAGTCAAAATTTTGCTTCGGGAAGCATGCCATAGAGTAAAAATTTTCATTTTTTCACAAAAAATTCATGTAGTGGTCCTTCATTTTTGGAAACAAAAATGAGGACAAGTACCAAGGAGGAGGAATTAAGGAGTCAAAGGTCCAAAGTGTGTGGGACAATTTAGGAGATACAGATTTGGGGCATATCGACATTCAGGATTTTAGAAACAGGGTATACTCTGCTAACGCCTATGGCAAGCCCAGATGGATGTTGGAGAGTGGTATTGCTCAGGTTGCTGGTTTCCCACCGACCATGCAGAATTATGAACTAGTAGTTGAAGTCGCCAAGCTTATCAGCTGGAAACCAGATTGGTGGTGTTGAAAGTGATGGTAATGGCTGACTTCACACTTAAAGCCATTGGGGAAGCATTTGATATCCCGCTTCTTGATAATCCAACTGCCGTAACCATTGATGAAGCCCAAATTGCTTATGACAAGAATCCTACTCCGTGCAAAACAGTGATAAATGTAGAGTGATTCAAGGAGAGAAGACCCCCGAGCACTAGGATCGGTAAAAAGACCCACAGAAGTGACTTCCACAATGAGTATGGTGATATGGGTCATGGGACTTCCGCAATCTAATCTCTTTGAGGAATGGATGTTCTACTTTACCAAGCAAGTCTTCGCTGAGAAATCTAAGTTTGATTGGGCCCAAATCATCAGCGATAATATCCATACACAATTGGTTGAGCTCGAAGAGAAGAAGTACTTCGTTATGACCTCCTGCCTGGTCTATATGTTTGCTCGACATCAGTCGTTGCCAGGATTAATCAGGAGAGGTGAGATTGGGAACAGGCCAAATCAGGTGAGGGGATACGACTACTATCCTTAGTTGCATTACTATGACAGAGCCCAAAGAGAAAAGAACATTGCATATGCGATTGGTCAATACGAGCGTGTCAATGACGCTTTTACAATGTGCATGGTCTGATTGATGCAAGGATGGTTGCACATAATGCTGTCAAAGAAGGCTACCACACTGATTTGGAAATATCGTGCATGGTTCATCCAGTTCCCCAGATTCACTTACATCAGAATAGCCGGCTTTGAGGGAACACTGTATCGGCTTCCACATTACCCATCAGATAGATTAGTCCTCATGGAGGTAGCAAGGCAACACACCCAACAGGCAGCATACTCAGGGACAAAAAGCAGTCGAGATTCACCTTCCCTATGATCTTAGGTAACCTTGATGTGCACTTCAAAAATTCGGTACAGGCCGAGGAATCATTCGACGAACTGGCCTCTTATTGCATACAAGAGCATTTCCCTAGGAAATGCTTTGATCATGCTGGATTGGGAAAGAAGGCCTACGACAAGCATTACAGGGCCAAGGCATCAATAGAGGACTATTGGAGTAAGTGTACGGATGATTTTGAAGTCCGCCGGCGGGAATATTCAAGGTTTAGTGTTCAACAAATGCGACTTTGTGAGTACTGCCAGGTTCCGGATCAGGTAACAAACTATGGAAATTGCTTGCAAGTCCAGGAATTTGAAGCAGTCAAGGACCTCCCGCCAGCCATTGATTGGACTCAGGACCCTATCACAGATTTTGAAGCTGTCATGGAGGGTCCAAGAAGATACACAGATAAATGGCTATCTCAACAGATAGAGAGGCTAACCCATGGAGGAAACCAATTCACATATAATTTGATGGGTAGTCTTGATTCCCAGTCTTCAAAAGATGAAGAGACATCGAGCGTGCTAAAAGAAGAGGTTGAGAAACTTAAAAAGAAGAGAAAGAAAGCAAGAGCCAATAGGGGGACTCGAGCATCATAAAGGACAAGAAGAGAAAAGATCCCAATTAGGAGGCCAGAGGTTACTTCCTCATCCAAGGACCCTAGTTCAGAGGATGATGTGATTGAACTTGATCACCTTCCAACTCCACCTTCACTTGATGATCCCATTGCATCAAAGGCAAATAATCCACAAATACAAAATGAGCAAGAAGTGGAGGCAAGGATCATTGGTTTCGATGGACCTGAGAATCAGGTCGAGGAAGGTGAGATTGCACCTGATCAAGGGATTGGTAAACAAGAGCTCATGCAAGAGAGTAGGCATGAGTTGCAGCAAGAAGGCGACAACAAGGATGACACCACGGTTGAGGGAGAAAGGAAAAAAAATAGAACCCAAGAGCCCAGCAGAACTAAAGAACAACCACTACTAGAGGATACCCAGCAGTTGCTCAGTGAAGTGGGAGAGAACTCAACCGTGAGTAAAGGATTAGATACTGCACCCATTCCTCTTTCTGTGTCCGATTAGTTGCAGATAGGCAGTGAATCAGCTGGGGCATCCAAAGAACAGAGTGGGGATTTAGTAGTCACATCTGGACAGACCATCTCTCATGAGTGGTTGATAGCGCGGGCACAGCGGAAAGCGGTTGTCAAGCCACCAATTGACCTAGAGAATATCTTCTCTCGGATAGGAGAAATAAAAGCTAAAGGAAAGAAAAAGCCAAAGACTTACTCCAGGATTACCAAAGATGAGCAAAGGAATCGTACGATTTATATTGCTGCCCCACCTGTAGACAAACCAGTAGATCAGGTTGCATTGGCTAACTATAGCATCACGTCCATTTCAATAGGGAGAGCAACCAAAGAGCATGAGAGGAAAGAATTCAAGGATTCCGTACAAAATATGCTCAAACAACTAGATGAAATGACTGCTGAGAGAGATATGTACCGAGCTCGTGCTGAGCAAGTTGAAGGATATATAGACCACCTGTTAAGACCGCTGCAACATATTGTTGAGTCCCATGTTCCTCCTTTGGCGTTGGCACAAAGGACTATAGCTGAGTTAGAGGGAGTGTGTGACACCGCCAAGACCGTCAGAAAATGGATCCAGGACGTTAAAAGAAAAGGAGAGAAAATCATTATGGATGTGCAGAAAATGGCCCACGATCGAGAGACCATTCGCGTCAAGATGTTTGAAGTAAAGTAAGAATGTTTCAAAGTGCATGAGATGGTTGGTATGGTTTTGCCCCTCATGAGGGCTCTTTTCTGGACCCACACTCAGATTCCCACATTGCGGACTATCCTAGATCCCTACGACATCAACACTTTCAAGGAATGGTACTAGATTTCCAACATGAAAAATGATGAGGGACACCATAAATAAAGAGCAGGATGAGTGCGATGAAGTTATGCCAAACATGAAGGATCTTGGTGAAAAGATCCTCAGATCGATGGTCCCTAGTTGGAAGAGTAGCATGAAAGATAATGAGGTACGACCACGGTGGGAGGATAGACTGAGAATTGATAAAACCACGTACTCCACAGAGGACTTGGAATTTGCCAGTGAGTTGCATGTAGATATATTGGGTTTTGAAGTTCGTTGGTCGGTTTGGAGTGATGAGCATTTTGATTTTCTATATCTTGGATTGTTGCAAAAACTTTGCAGAAATACATTCAGACTTAATGAAGATTAAAGCTGTTATTGTTTCATGTGAGTTCATGGTCTATTTCTTCACTCTTTGAATTTTTGTTATGCAATTTGTTTTACAAAATAATATGTGCAAGTTGATATTTGATAGAAATCTTAGTTCATACCATTAAGGATTGGCTAATTGTCAGTTCCTCTGCATGGTTACTTTGAACTCACTAGTATGCTTAGTTCGGTTATTAAACATGGAATGTATGAATGTCTTAAATTCAGCATTTATGTTTAATACTCAGTTGCCGGTTCTTCCCTAAAATGCTGAGGTGCTGGTCCCGATTCATGCCTGGTCCTAGTTTGAGCTTGGTTTGACCTGGGTCCTGCTCGGGTCCTGCCCAGGCGGCTGGGTTCCCTGTGGGTCCTGCTGAACCCAGCCACGCAGGATCCACAAGGAACCCAGCCGCCTGGGCAGAACCTGGGTGGGACCCAGGTCAAACCAAGGAGGACCCGGGTGTAACGTCCTAGGGTTATTGTGACACTATCCAAACTTCACTGACCTTTCAACACAACAAACTACAACCGACAGATATTATTCCCCCTGGATTCACATAGCTAGATTGCAACTTAAATTAATGATAAAGGAACAGATAAATAAACGAGGACAACTTAACTGTTTTATTATTATCTCTGGAATAATAGAATTACAACTATCTGTTGCTCTGCAGATCCAAAGTTAGACCAAGTATGGAAACCTTTACAGTACTCTAAAAAATTGTAATGAGATGTATGAACAGTCTCCTAGCTGAGCTGGATGATACCTTGTATGGATTCCCTGATCTGAAATATTTTCTACCATCCTTAGGTGCCTAGTTGAGTGTAAACAAGGGGATATTGAATGTGCTTGCCTCAGGTATGAGGGTCATGATTTTTCTTTGGGTGTCGTGCTGGATAGATTTGATAGGCCAACCTTATGAAACGGGTTGTCCCCATTGATCAACTAAAACAGCATTAGGGATTTCCTTATTTCAAGAGAGGATATGTAATGTCCCCAATTTTAGCCTTTAGGCTAATAGGCGTTATAAGGAGAAATTTAATTAGTTTCTTATAAAGTCATTAAAATAAATTATTTATTAAAAAGTGACTTTATATTTAATTAATTTAATTAAAAGTGACTATAGTATAAATATAAAATAATAATTAATAGTCACTTAATAAAAATAAATAAAGTGTACCTATCCCCTTCTAGAAGGTGTATCATGACGAGTTATGAAAAAAGATAAATAGAAGAGGGAGATGGTGGAGAAAGTAGACTTGGAATTGATATTGTGGAGTTGATTTGGTTTTGTAGAACTGTCTGCAGACTAAGGGTCTTTGGGAACGGAAACTCCCATTGATCGCATAACTGAGAGGGTGAAGAGGGGTTGCATAGGGGAGGTGACATTCCAGTCATCTCATTTGAGCTTATTGAGTTCATATCAGATTTTGGGTGGTTGTGCTTCAGACTCCCATATTTAGAGATCACCTTATTGATACATTCATCTTTGTACAAGACTAATATGGCGATATCCTCTTGGCAATAAGGTTACGTAATTGTGGAAATTGAAGGCAGATCGAAGACTTTTCACCTTGCTGTGAACAGTGTCGTCGCTATAGTGCTCATGAACAGTGTCGTCGCTACAGTGTCGTGAATAGTAGTAGACCCACATTTTGACTCATATCTCTCCATTTGTGCATAGATCTTGCCCATTGATGATTGCAGATTGAAGGTGGGGCAAAGGCGATTCGTTTTGAGGCATTTATTGGTGGTAAAAGTGCAGATATTATTTGTTTGGAGAGGTCGAACCTGACCTGGTCTGCCATCTCCATGGACCCTCGACTTCATGCTTAGACACTCCACCTTGCTCAAAAACCATCAAAGGAGTTAGGCGCTGCCCTTAAAGGGAAGTCCGATCAGGTTCAAATCATTTTTGGAGGCATTTAATAGCAGTGACAGCAATATTTCTGAGACATCACCTTGAGCAGCAGGGGCAGGTTAGGACATAGTGTGAACTTGCACACTGGAGCCTTATTTTGGATGAGTAATGCTGGTGTTTACATCGCCAGACTTGGGCATGGCTTAATCAGGTTCTTCAGACCTCTTATTTCATTGTAATTTTGAGATATATGCTTCAGTTAGTGACTGTCTAATGTCTTCAGAAAATCAGTGGCATAACTCTTGGTAATCAGCCTATGTATAGATCCTATTATTGCATTTGGAACTGGTTTATAATAAGATTTGAATGGGCTTGTAGCTGTAATATGTTTTCAGAGGTTGCATGACATGTATTTGACAAAATGGCAGTCCTTTGTTGACATGGTTTTATGAGTTCCACTTGGGATATAATGTTGTCTAAAGTCTACAATTGATCCTCATACTTAATTCATAGGATATTTATGGCATTGATAGTTGTTACTTCATGAAGATTCATGTGATCGACAACCTTATAACACACTGAAAATTAGAACAGCAGTTTATGACTTCAAAGGACATTTGTTTGACGATATTCCTTGGGTAGAAAATTCATCATTTTCCACTTCTAGTTGACCAAGGGATATTACAGTGGTATCAGAGCGGTTTCCTGCCATCCTGTTGGGGTTTGAATTGCATCATTTGAGTGATCGGCACACATAAGTTTCAGTCATGGGCTACTACAATATTGTGGGAAAATCTAGAGAAGAGATTGAATAGAATGCCATCAAATTGAGAGAAAAATATGAACAGGAAGCTCCTCGACTCCTTGAGGGCTATCAGACAATGCCGGATGCTTTTAAAGCACAATACTCTTTACATGATTATTTGAATTTATTTGTCACTTACAGGCCTATAGAAATTGGGTTAGTAAACTATATTAGGAGGGTGTATAAGAAGGAAATTTCTTCTAAAGGAAGACAATTCTGTCTTGGGAACAAGGTGAGCAGGTATGGTAGAACTATTAAATCAGCTTATGAAGATGGTTCTACATCAAAGCTCAAAGATCAGGTTTCAAGAGCGCCTATAATGAGAAAGAATGAAATGAGAAGACAAGGTCTATGCTTCACTTGAAAAGGTTTTTGGGAGCCTAATCATCAATGTGCAGAAAATAAGATTAGGGGGACTTATACACATGCTGATTCACTGAATCATGATGTAGATGTGTTAGTAAATGACAAAAATGTTGTGCAAGAAGCTTTGAATGTTGACACGCAAGATATAAGTGTCAAACATGAAGAATGCATGGAGAATATGAGCCACGCCGGTTTTGATTTTCATGACAGCCGTAAGGTTCCTTTGCATCAGCATGAGACAATAATTACTACACATGAGTTTGATGGTTCTATAGTGTTGTCAAATGAAGATACTCAAGAATTGGGTGTTAAAGATGAGCTCAGAGGGATGAATTCAGATCATGAGCATTCTGATTTTCTATATCAGACTTGGGAGGATATGGAAATTGACCCTCTTCTTATTGGAGTAGCCACTAGTGTTCTGACTACACATGACGAAGAAAACAGCTTGCAATGGCATTGTATCATCACTGATTTGTTTGAGGACAACAACATTATGTTCGATACTTCTCACGAAGTTGCAGACCTTACACATGGACGAATTGGTGAAGATGAATCTACAAGTAAAGAGGATGAAGCTTGCATTGAAGAGGTATTTGGAAAGGGCAAATACGACACTTAATGGTATGACGACTATTCTGATTTTCATCACAGCAGTAATACTTTTTTTTCAGTATGAGGTAACCATTTTGTCATATGGAGATTTTGAAGCCAAGGACAAATAAGTTGAAAGAAGTCTTTATTTTCTATGCATGAACAATAGTAGTATGTCTTCACTTTCTCATGATAAGGTAACCTTTAATTGTGGAAAAGGAAGTACTATGGTTAGTACACATGATGCAAGTAGAGGAGATAAAGATTTTGAAGATTCATCTCATTTTGGGATAAGTTTTAGGCACTTTGGAGCAGCTGATATGGAGCAATCCCAAAAGTTGATTGATGGATGGCTAGAAAGGGCAAAGCAAGCCAAGATGTTAGCTCAACGAACCAAGCTCCATCTTCAACACATTCCTGATAAACTAAATTTGACTAAATTTGAAGGTGATAATGTTGTGATCACACTTATAGTGGATCAGCTACTCAAGAGTTGTATCCCTCTTTGGATTCGTATGAGATGGCAGCTATCTACTTGTTGATTGGTGATTTAATTTTCCTTAACTCTGCATGGGTTAGTGGTTGTCCTGTTTTGCTGACCAAAGCACTTTCAGATTTGGCATGGTTTACATCAGCTATTCAGTGGCACAAAGGTGTATGGGAACACACCTATTTGATGTGGAATGAGTAGGAGATGGATTCCTTTGATTTACATTGGTATGTTGACATCTATGACATCATTCATGCTGCTAATCTAAGTTATCATAACAATGTTGGGAGGCTGTTTGTGTTGTATCATTGGCATGTGGGAGTTCATTTCTACATTTCCTTAATGGTCAACCTTCATGGATGGGAGATTCATGGTTATTTGAGGAATCATTTCATCTTCATCACATGTGGTAGGATTGATGGATTGGTTTAGGATCCGGGTATTGTTAGGGCTAAGGCTTGCACTCTTGTGGCACGTGATAAGGTGTTCGAAATGATTCAGCAGATACAACTGGTGTTACAGGAGCTTTGGCATGTTGACAGGGACATTACACAGTTTTTCATTTGGGATCCAGGTGGCATGATTCTTTAGGATGTTTTTGTTGAGCAGTGGAGATTCCTTGGGGACAAGCAATTTCAGGAGGGGCGGATTGTAATGTCCCCAATTTTAGCCTTTAGGCTAATAGGTGTTATAAGGAGAAATTAATTAAATTAAATTCTTATAAAGTCATTAAAATAAATTATTTTTTAAAAAAGTGACTTTATATTTAATTAATTTAATTAAAAGTGACTATAGTATAAAAATAAAATAATAATTAATAGTCAATAAAAATAAATAAAGTGTACCTAGCCCCTTCTAGAAGGTGTATCATGACAAGTTATGAAAAAAGATAAATAGAAGAGGGAGACTGTGGAGAAAGCAGACTTGGAATTGATATTGTGGAGTTGATTTAGTTTTCTAGAACCTAGTTGTTGTCTGCAGACTAAGGGTCTTTGGGAACGGAAACTCCCATTGATCGCATAACTGAGAGGGTGAAAGATCTCTCGAGGGGTTGCATAGGGGAGGTGACATTCCAGTCATCCCATTTGAGCTTATTGAGTTCATATCAGATTTTGGTTGGTTGTGCTTCAGACTCTCATATTTAGAGATCACCTTATTGATACATTCATCTTTGTGCAAGACTAATTTGTCAATATCCTCTTGGCAATAAGGCGACTTAATTCTGGAAATTGGAGGCAGATTGAAGACTTCTCACCTTCCTGTGAACAGTGGTCGTGAACAGTGTCGTCAGTACAGTGTCTTGAACAGTAGCAGACCCACATTTTGACTCCAATCTCTCCATTTATGCATCGATCTTGCCCATTGATTATGGGCAAAGGCGATTCTTTTTTAGGCATTTATTGGTGGTAAAAGTGCAAATATTATTTGTTTGGAGAGGCAGAACCTCACTTGGTCTGCCATCTCCATGGACCCTCGACTTCATACTTAGACACTCCACTTTGCTCAAAAACCTTCTAAGGAGATAGGAGCTGCCCTTGGAGGGAAGTCCGATCAGGTTCAAATCATTTTTGGAGACGTTTAATAGCAGTGACAACAATATTTGTGAGACATCACCTTCAGCAGCAGGGGCAGGTTAGGTCTTAGTGTGAATTTGCACTTTGGAGCCTTATTTTGGATGAGTAATGTTGGTTTTTACATCGTCAGACTTGGTCGTGGCTTTTCATTGTAATTTTGAGATATATGTTTCAGTTAGTGAATGTCTAATGTCTTCAAAAAATTAGTGGCATAACTCTTGGTAATCAGCCTATCTATAGATCCTATGATTGCATTTGGAACTTGTTTATAATAAGATTTGAATGGGCTTGTAGCTGGAATATGTTTTCAGAGGTTGCATGACATGAATTTGACAAAAGTTCAGTCCTCTGTTGACATGTTTTTATGAGTTCCACTAGGGATATAATGTTGTCTAAAGTCTACAATTGATCCTCATACTTATTTCATAGGATATTTATGGCATTGATAGTTGTTACTTGATGAAGATTCATGTGACTGACAACCTTATAACACACTGAAAATCAGAACTGCAGTTTATCACTTCAAAGGACATTTGTTTGACGATATTCCTTGGGTAGAAAATTCATCATTTTCCACTCCTAGTTGATCAAGGGATATTACAGTGGTATCAGAGTGGTTTCCTACCATCCTGTTGGGGTTTGAATTGCATCATTTGAGTGATCATCACACATAAGTTTCAGTCATGGGCTACTACAATATTGTGGGAAAATCTAGAGAAGAGATCGAACAGGATGCCATCAAATTGAACGAAAAATATCAACAGGAAGCTCCTCGACTCCTTGAGGTGCTATCAGACAATGCCAGATGCTTTTAAAGAACAATACTCTTTACATGATTTTTTGAATTTGTTTGTCACCCGCAGGCCTAAAGAAATTGGGTTAGTAAAGTATATTAGGAGGGTGTATAAGTTGGAAATTTCTTCTAATGGAACATAATTCTGTCTTGGGAACAAGGTGAGCAGGTATGATAGAACTATTAAATCAGCTTACGAAGATGGTTCTACATCAAAGCTCAATGATCAATTTTCAAGAGCGCCCATAATGAGCAAGAATGAAATGAGAAGAGAAGGTCTATGGTTCACTTGCAAAGGTTTTTGGGAGCCTAAACACCAATGTGCAGATAATAAGATTAGTGAGACTTATACATATGCTGATTCACTTAATCATGATGTAGATGGGCTAGTAAATGACAAAAATGTTATGGAAGAAGCTTTGAATGTTGACACGCAAGATATAAGTGTCAAACATGAAGAATGCATGGAGAATATGAGCCACACCGGTTTTGATTTTCATGACAGCAGTAAGGTTCCTTTGCATCAACATGAGACAATAATTACTGCACATGAGGTTGATGGTTCTATAGTGTTGTCAAATTAAGATACTCAAGAATTGGGTGTTAAAGATAAGCTCGGAGGGATGAATTCAGATCATGAGCATTCTGATTTTGTATATCAGACTTGGGCAGATTTGGAAATTGACCCTATTCTTAGTGCAGCAGCCACTAGTGTTCTGACTACACATGACGAAGAACACACCTTGCAATGACATGATATCATCACTGCTTTGTTTGAGGACAGCAACATTATGTTCGATACTTCTCACGAAGTTGCAGACCTTACACATGGAAGAATTGGTGAAGACAAATCTACAAGTAAAGAGGATGAAGCTTGCATTGAAGAGGTATTTGGAAAGGGCGAATACGACACTCAATGGTATGACGACTATTGTGATTTTCATCATAGTAGTTATACTTTTTTTTTGTATGAGGTAACCACTTTGTCATATGGAGATTTTGAAGGCAAGGACAAACAAGTTGAAAATAGTCCTTATTTTCTATGGATGAACAGCAACAGTATGTCTTCACTTTCTCATGATAAGGTAACCTTTAATTGTGGAAAAGGAAGTACAATGGTTAGTACACATGATGCAAGTAGAGGACATAAAGATTTTGAAGATGCATCTCATTTTGGGATAAGTTTTAGGCACTTTGGAGCAGCTGATATGGGGAAGTCCCAATTGATGGATGGGTAGAAAGGGCAAAGCAAGCCAAGATGTTGGGTCAACAAACCAAGCTACATCTTCAACACATTCATGATAGACAAATTTGACTAAATTTGAAGGTGATGATGATTATTGTGATGACACTTATAGTGGATCAGCTACTCAAGAGTTGTATCCCTCTTTGGATTGATATGAGATGGCAGCTATCTACTTGTTGATTGGTGATTTTATTTTCCTTGACTCTGCATGGGTTAGTGGCTGTCCTATTTTGGTGACCGAAGCACTTTCAGATTTGACATGGTTTACATCAGCTATTCAGTGGCACAAAGGTGTGCGGGAACATACCTATTTGATGTGGAATGAGTATGAGATGGATTCCTTTGATTTACATTGTTATGATGACATTTATGACATCATTCATGCTGCTAATCTAAGTTATCATAGCAATGTTGGGAGGCTGTTTGTGTTGTATCATTGGCATGTGGGAGTTCATTTCTACATTTCCTTTGTGGTCAGCCTTCATGGATGGGAGATTCGTGGTGATTTGAGGAGTCATTTCATCTTCATCACATGTGGTAGGATTGATGGATTGGTTTTGGATCCGGGTATTGTCAGCGCTAAGGCTTGCACTCCCGTGGCACGTGATAAGGTCTTCTAAATAATTCAGCAGATACAGCTAGTGTTACAAGAGCGTTGGCATGTTGAAAGGGACATTACACAGTTTTTCATTTGGGATCCAAGTGGCATGATTCTTTAGGATGTTTTTGTTGAGCAATGGAGATTCCTTGGGGACAAGCAATTTTAGGAGGGGCGGATTATAATGTCCCCAATTTTAGCCTTTAGGCTAATAAGCGTTATAAGGAGAAATTAATTAAATTAAATTGTTATGAAGTCATTAAAATAAATTATTTATTAAAAAAGTGACTTTATATTTAATTAATTTAATTAAAAGTGACTATAGTATAAAAATAAAATAATAATTAATAGTCAATAAAAATAAATAAAGTGTACCTAGCCCCTTCTAGAAGGTGTATCATGACGAGTTATGAAGAAAGATAAATAGAAGAGGGAGATGTTGGAGAAAGTAGACCTAGAATTGATAGTGTGGAGTTGATTTGGTTTTGTAGAACCTAGTTGGTGTTTGCAAACTAAGGGTCTTTGGTAATAGAAACTCCCATTGATCGCGTAACTGAGAGGGTGAAAGATCTCTCAAGGGGTTGCATAGAGGAGGTGACATTCCGGTTATCTCATTTGAGCTTATTGAGTTTGTTGTCAAGAAATATGTATATCTTATGTTTTGGTAGTAATGATATTTGTTAGTAGTTAGTTAGCTGACGGGTAGGTAGTTGGAGTCGCGACGGTTGTGTCACACTGCTTCGGTTGTTATATATTGTACTACCTGCGGGTATTGAAGGAGGCGATGTTTTACGACAGATAATACTATGAACATTAGATGCATTCTGAGTCATTAATGGAAAGCTTATTCTCATATTCAGCGTGTACTTGCATTGTTCATTTCTGCATTACTTCTGTACTCTTTCTGATTACCCAGTGAGGCAAACATTTGGCGCCATTGCCTAGACATACTCAGGAAAGGAAGGAGCGGATGGCGTACGGACATGATGGGCCTACTCGTCGGTTAGATTAACCCAGAGGCTGACGACGCGCAAACAGAACAATCGTCGTTGGGACGCGGAGCGTGATGGCAAGAGGCGAAGGGGAAATTGAACCCTGTAATAATCCCGATACAATGTTGATATAAATTGTGGCCGAAAGGGAAAATAATAAAAAAGTTTTTTTTTTGTGTGGTGTGTGCTTGCTATGTACGGAAGTGATTTATGCCAAATATACTAAATAAGGACAAAAATAAAAAGATAAAAAGTGATGAATGGGAAGTGGTACAAAGAGCGTTGAATCTTAGACAACAAATAGAACGAAGGCGTAGGCTAAGGCAGCTTGCTGAAGGACGACCGACCGAGGGGTTGCTCGAAAAGAACCCAGGAGGTGTCACGGAGGTTGCGGAGGCAGAGATAGACGGAGAGAATTACACTCTCTACACTGTCGTAGGGTTGTCCGAAGGGAACCTAGGAGTCATGGAGGGTGCCAAAGGAGAACTCTACAGTTCGCCAGAATACCACCTTAGGGTAAGAAGTCGCGAAGAGTTGGTGGAACAAACAAGGCAAAGTCTAAACTTGATCGACGCTACTAGAGACCTACTAAAGAACTTGTCCATTTTGGAGAACAACCAGAGGGAGATGACCAAAGGTGATGGTACGACCGATGGTGCCGAGAGAGCACAAGGGTACTGTACGGGAGGCAATTTGTTCGGTTCGGGGTCAACAACCTTCTCTAGAGGGTCAAGTGCAGGAGGCGGAGGCGGAGGATCACTACGTACAAGCACACAAGGCACCAGAGGAGCGAGACCCAGCGGTGGGATGGCAAGTAAGCAGAAGCTGCCGAAGTTCAATGGCTACGAGAAGGAAGATCCCATCCGCCATTGCCGCACTTGCGAAACCATATGGTCAGCGAACGGTGTTACCGACCAGGACGAATGGGTAACATAATTTCCAGCAACCTTAAGGGGAGTGGCCATTGACTGGTACTTCGATATGGATAAGACCAAAGTCGACACATGGCCCAACCTGAAGGAGTAGTTCGGGATAGAGTTTCGCCTCCTCAAAGACGACAATGAAATAGTAGCCGAAATCTATGGCACAAAGGAGAACAAGAACGAGACTGTCCGAGTCTATAGTCGGCGGCTCAAGGAACTATTGGGGAAAATGGAGAGTCAACCAACGGATGGGTTGAAAAAGAGATGGTTCGTGGAGGGATTGAAACACTCCATCCGGAAGAAGATGAAAATTGTTCCACCAACCTCGTACGAAGATGCATATAATAGAGCGATGGATCTTGAGAGCGAGACCAAGACATCCAAGAATAAAAAGAAGGAGGATAGCTCGGCCGAGGATGATGACTCTTCCGAGGGAAGCAGCAGCGATGGCGAGTCCAGCAAAAAGGTGCAAGCCCTGCAGAAGGACATGTTGAGGATGATGAAAGAGCTAAAGGTTATGAAGGGAGGTCTGAGCAAGACCGACGAAGGGGAGCTTTGGTGCACGGAATGTAAGACGAACGACCACACGAAAGGCTCCTGCCAAAAGAAGGCCTATTGTGATATATGCCAATTCCCAGCAAGGAATGCCCCTACAACATGAAAACACGAAACCAACAAGTATTGCTTACGCAGGAACAACCAACTACATCGGGCGGTACCGACAGCTCCTAGGCGAACAACAATGCAACATCAGGAGGCTACCGAGATAACCGGTGGGGAGGACGAAACAACAATAACAATACAAGGAGCTGGATCCAATACGACTCCAAAGGCTGACCGATGGTACAATGCAGAGCGTGCAACCAGTAGGGGCACTTCGCCCCGAGACTGCGCGAAGGGAGAGGCCACACAATATTTGTGCAAATGTTGCGGACCGGGAGACCACGAAGACGCCACCTACCCGAAGTCTAGCATCAACTTGCTCAATATCGAGAAAACCAAAGAAGAGGAAGTGCTAGTCGTAACCCGCCCCCAAGCCAGACACACAATGTGCCCAGACCCAGAGATAGAGAAGCGAAGGGTATAGGAAGCACGAGAAGAAATTGAGAAAGAGATACGAGAAAGGGCGAAGGCGAAGGGTACGACGGGTACTTCCAGCTGACCGAAGGTGAAGGAGGCTATACTAAATCAAATTTTAAAACTGGAGGTGCCTGTGAAGGTACACGACCTCCTCCAGACGATGCCTTAATTACGAATGGTGTTGCTGAATAATCTCTCCCAACCACGCACCAATACCAACCACCACAGATGTTCCTGGGGGGTTTGCAATAGACCCCATGCTGCTGGCAGTTAACACTAGAAGGAACCCAACCATTGTGGAGATGGGTATCCTTGGCACCATTCTAACCGATACCATCGTCGATGGTAGATCAGGAGTGAATGTTCTTCTAGAAAAAAACTTGGCGGAAGTTGGGGAAGCTGACGCTGTGGCAATCTACATTCAATTTGCTGGGAGCATATCAACATCGAATCAAACCCATCGGGACACTGATGGGCTAGCAAGTTACCATCGGGGCGCAACCCTTCATACTGGACTTCGTGGTAATCCCACTAAAGAAAAAAGGGTATGATGCGATCTTAGGGAGAGGGTGGCTGGTGGTAGCCGAGGCCACCCACAACTGGAAGAACACTCTGTCTATGGAGAATGGAGGAAGGAAGTTTATCATAGACATTGGGACGCAGTTGGTTAGTGAGGAACTGGCATCATCTTCGGAATTGTAGGGTGAAGGAGAAGGCGACCTGAGGGACGAAGGACGAGGCTACAAGGAGCCCAACGACGAAGGGATTCTCAAACCAGGAGAGTTCTCTGAGGATGAGACGGGGTCATTGAATGGGCTCTTCCACTGGCAGATGGAGGATTACGAAATGTTCCAGAGCTACAGGCTCGAAGTAGAGGAACTAGAGCAAGTAACAGAGGAGGTGTACCTGCCAGAATATAGAGAATATTGGAAGGGAGACGCCCCAAACCTCGATGACGTAGATAATCCCAAGATCATTCATGTCGGAAACGATTGGAAACTTGTGTGGAAGGCCGCAACCTTCAAAATCTTTATTATTCTTCTTCTTTTTATGTATGGGAAGGAGACCATGGTTCCTGTAGAATTTATGGTTCCAGGTCTTCGGATGGCCATTCAAAATAGGCTTGCCACCAACGGGTCCAAATTGAAACCCTACCACGAGTAGCGCGCAGGGGACCCGAGAGGCTGGAAGGACACTCGAGAGTCCGGAGGGGGACCCGAGAGGCTGGAAGGACACCCAAGAGTTTGGAGGGGGACCCGAGAGGATGGAAGGGGACTTGAGAGGCCAGGCAGGCAACTCGAGAGGCACAGGACCAAAGCGGGAGACTCTCGGGCGAGGAAAACTAAGAAGGATGAAGGGCGACTCTAGAGACACGGGACCCGAGCCAAAGACTCTCTCGACAATTAGATTAGAAAAAAAAAAAATTGAAAAAAAAAAGAGTGGTGGTGGGACCACCGTGCAGTGGGGCATCGTACGGCGGGACACTGTGCAGTAGACCACCGTGCGGTGGGACACCGTACGGAGCACTGTCATGCGGTGGACCACCATCGACGGAGGTTACTGGCCTCGGAGGGTGTTCATCTACCGTACGCTAAACAGCATCCATCGTACGACCTTCCCAGACACTGTACGACACCAAGCTTCGAGTGACCCCAGTCACCGTATGACTCAGCCACCGTACGACAGACCACTCCCTCATACGATAGATAACCTTTGTACGGGCTCGGGACATTACAGTCCATAGGCGTGAAAGAGCACAGCGGTGGCAGTTTAAAAGAGGGTGAAAAGGAAAATACAATGGCACAATAGGGATAAACAATGGTTCTGGCCCGTGAAAAAAAAAAAAAAAGACGACGACCAGATTTAAAATCGTTCAATGGAGTCTAGAGCAGGACATTGGAAAATTAAAGTGGAGAAGAAGGTTTTGGGTATCTTAAAATATCACAAAAATGATGTGCGCCATGGGCTTCCGTGTGGTTCTGAAGGTTGTAAATATCACAAAAATGATGTGCCCCAGGACCCCACGAGGGGCACTGCCCCTCGACCCTGTTGGGGCGCTGCCCCAGACCCCCAGTTTATTTTTGAGCTACAATACTCTTTTTGGAGTTGGGCGAAGGGCATCCGAGAAGTCATGGTAAGTGTTGGGGTTGTTCTGTACTGTGAGAAAGAAGCCTCAAGCTAAGCATTGGCGGGGAAGCCATAAGCCATAGAGGGAGACGAATTTGGAGGTTGCGAATAAACAAAGTTTGAAGGAAAGGCATTGTAGGCACGCGAAGTCATATGGCACCAAGGAGTTATTCAGTTCTGTTATCAACCTTTGGGGAGAGTGATGGAGGATTTGAGGCGTCTCCTAGCCTTTGTGCCAGAGGGTTGTGGCCACTTCCCGACATGAATGGTACGCTTTGAGGAACTCAGAGTATGTCTCGGCTGGACGAGAGGTTGCCTTGGTGGATGCACAGAGGGCTCGGGAGGAGTTGACCACCAGGTTGGCGGCAAGAGTAGCGTGAGACTTAGCTTAGCATACCCAGGAGTTGGATGCCGAGAGGGCAGCGTAGGTGGCTATCGAGGACAAATTGGCTAGGGAGACAGTATCATTTGAGTAGTAGTTGGTGAGGGCTAAGACTGAAAAGCGTGTTTTGCAGACAAGTTTGGTTTAGGCACAAGAGGACTGTGATGTCAAAGGAAGCACTAATGGTGAAATCCACACTTGAGCATCGGATGGTAGCAGAAAAGGGTTTTCAGGTGAGGACGCAGCAGGTGTATGAGTTCCACGCTCGACTAGCGTTCGCAATTCCTGTAGTTCTCTACCTTGGTTTTGTTTCATGTCATCTCTATTTTGTATTAAGTCGTCTCCGCGTTCGCAGTTCCTGCAGTTCTCTACCTTGGTTTTGTTTCATGTCATCTCTATTTTGTATTAAGTCGTCCGGAGACGACTTCTTTTCTTGGGGGGGATGATGTTGCCGGGAATAATCATTATGTTATGTTGTCATATTATGTTTATGTTGTCGTCGATAATAATGAGTTACGACAGTCAGTTAGCTAGTCATCCCGAAGGGCAGTTGGATGTGACGGTTGGTCGCACCCCTTCGGGTATTATATATTGCATATCGTTCCTTCTTAGTATCATCATGATAGTCGTGTCTGATGAAATGTTATAAGCACTTGATGTACATGGACTGTTGAATGAATACAGAAACTAGTTCTTTAATATATGTCAATTATGTTCTGTGCATTTACTTTCTGCATTTAATCGTTTACCGATATGAGGCAAACAGAGTTTATATCAGATTTTGGGTGGTTGTGCTTCAGACTCTCATATTTAAAGATCACCTTATTGATACATTCATCTTTGTGCAAGACTAATTTGTCGATATCCTCTTGGCAACAAGGCGACTTAATTCTAGAAATTGGAGGTAGATCGAAGACTTGTCACCTTGTTGTGAGCAGTGGTCGTGAATAGTGTCGTCGCTACAGTGGTCGTGAACAGTGTCGTCAGTACAGTGTCGTGAACAGTAGCAGACCCACATTTTGACTCATATCTCTCCATTTGTGCATCGATCTTGCCCATTGATGATTGCAGATTGAAGGTGGGGCAAAGGCGATTCTTTTTGAGGCATTTATTGGTGGTAAAAGTGCAAATATTATTTGTTTGGAGAGGCAAAACCTCATCTCGTCCGCCATCTACATGGATCCTCGACTTCATGCTTAGACACTCCACCTTGCTCAAAAACCATCAAAGGAGTTAGGTGCTGCCCTTGGAGCGAAGTCCAATCATGTTCAAATGATTTTTGGAGGCATTCAATAGCAGTGACAACAATATTTATGAGACATCACCTTCAGTTGCAGGGGCAGGTTAGGACTTAGTGTGAACTTGCACATTGGAGCCTTATTTTGGATGAGTAATGTTGGTGTTTACATGCCAGACTTGGGTGTGGCTTAATTAGGTTCTTTAGACCTCTTCTTGCTTTGTGATTTTGAGATATATGCTTCAATTAGTGACTGTCTAATGTCTTCAGAAAATCAATGGCATAACTCTTTGTAATCAGCCTATGTATAGATCCTATGGTTGCATTTGGAACTGGTTTATAATAAGATTTGAATGGGCTTGTAGCTATAATATGTTTTCAGAGGTTGCATGACATGTATTTTACAAAATGTCAGTCCTTTGTTGACATGGTTTTATGAGTTCCACTTGGGATATAATGTTGTCTAAAGTGTACAATTGATCCTCATACTTATTACATAGGATATTTATGGCGTTGATAGTTGTTACCTCATGAAGATTCATGTGATTGACAACCTTATAAGACACTGAAAATCAAAACTGCAGTTTATGACTTCAAAGGACATTTGTTTGACGATATTTCTTGGGTGGAAAATTCATCATTTTCCATTCCTAATTGACCAAGGGATATTACAGGATTTGATACTCAATATTCTATTCTGTGTTGACCGGAGAGAGTTGTAGCGATACGATTTTAGCCACTTCAACAGACAGGAAGAGGACCAGTGGTGGAGCCTTCTTCCGTGGAGATAGGTTAGTGTCATGGCACAACAAGAAGCAAGAATCCATTTCCTTATCAATTGCTGAAGCAAAGTATATTGTTGCTGCTACATGTTGCTCACAAGTATTATGGATGAAGAAGACACTGAAGGACATTCAGGTAGAATTTGTCAGATCCTATTTCCATCATGCGTGACAACTCAAGTGCAATCAATATATCAAAGAACCTTGTCATGCATTCTAGGTCAAAGCATATTGTTATCAAATATCATTTTCTCAGGGAAAAGGTTGCAAATAAAGAGGTAAAAGTTGAATATGTGTCCACCGGTGAACAAATTGCTGATATTTTTACTAAGCCCCTTTCTAAGGACAACTTTGAATATCTGAGATATAAATTGGGTGTTCTTCCACCCGCCTTCAACACTTAAGCTTCTTTGTGTAGTTTGTGGTTCAGGGAGAGCCTATTGTTTTACACTTTCCGCCTTGGAACCTCATGCTTGGTCTCAGGGGGAGATCAAAATTTCTATAAGCAGTATTGGCACTGCTTTTTATATTGTAAAAATGGTTCATCTAGCTATAGGCAGTAGAGGTAGACCAACATGAAGATAGGACATCTTTCGTGAAGTTGTAAAGGAAATTTCTAATGTATTGCAGATGTGTCATGATCGAAATTGGACGTTCCATTCATTGCTATAGAAAATCAAAGGGGGATGACGTGAGCTGTTGACAGTTGGTTGCTTCACCCTTTTCCATTGTTGTCAAAGGGGGAGATTGTTGGCATTATTATCATTGATGTCAAGGAATATCATGAGGTTGCAGAGAAGCAGGCAGCAGTGTGCATAACACAAAGACATGTGAAGCGCATAACATGCATATTATGCAGTTATGTATGTAATTGCGCATAACACGTGTTATGCTACGGAGGCTTCGACCAAGCTCATTGTCTCCACGTGTCAGCAGCGGTCTAGAGTTATGTGTTTGCGAGTTGTACATGTGGGGCCTCTTTGGTGTGTCAGTTGTCGCACTCGGCACTCGGCAGGGAAGTCTTTAGTGTTTGACCGAGTTTCGAGTTGGGTATGGTGAGCCGTGATTTCTACGTGGCAGTAGTTGTTTGGTTCCCGTGTGTTCGTGGGTCCTGCAGTGTGTCCGAATGAAGGAAAGAGACCGTGCGAGATAACACTTGAATGAAGAGAAGGCCATCTACAACTAACCCGCAACGTTGAAAAGAGAGGTGCACTAGTTGTGCGGGATAATAGTTTCATTGAGGTCAAAGACCCACCACTATCCTGCATTGAAGAAGACCTGAGAGAAATAAATGTGCGGGGCAAGAAAAGTCAAGGGGAAATGTGTCCCCCACTATCCCGCACCACACAAAGTGTGTGCATGGTGTCCGAGCGGGATAACACTTGAGCAAATCAAATAAGTGTTATACACTATCCCGCGGTGTGCTAGTTGAGTGTCAAGTTGCCATGCGGGAAAATGAAGACAAAGGCAATTGGTGGTATCCCGTTATCCCGCAGTGCTAACAAGCATAAGGCGATGGTCGTGCGGGATAAGAGAAGGATCCTGCTATCCTGTAGCATGCAGAGGGATGAAAAGAGGACCCTGCGAGGTAAAAAGAGAACAAAGAGAATGTCGAAGTCTCTTATCCCGCATGGGTTAAGAGGTCGTGCCGAATATCGTGCGGACTAACAAAAGGAGAAGCGAGACATGTCCCCCGCTATCCTGCAATGTCAAAGACCATAAGTTAGAACTCTTGTGGGACAAGATAAATTGAATAATTGTATCCTGCCAGCCCGCATGGGTATAGAAGGATTGTAAATGATGATGCAGGATAATGTAAGAAAAGAATGAGGTAGCCCGATTGGAGTCGATAGTCTACGTGGCAGTTGACCAAGGTTGACCAGGTGACTTGGATGTTGATTAAGAAGTCTCTTGATGACATCTGTGCATGCCCATAGTCACAGAGCTTTACGTGGAAGTTGACCAATCTTGACCGAGTGATCTAGACGAAGAATATGAAGACATGTGGCTCTCTGGTGGACAAAGGACGAATCAGATATGGAGAAGTTGGTGATGATGGAGGTAGTTGTCAATCCTTTCAGGGTAGGTCGATAGAGGATGGAGAATGCATTAATGGCGACCGAGTTGTAGGTTAGTTGTGTGGCTCGAGGAAAACATCTTGATCTCTTTGGGAGGAGAAAGATTACTAAACTTAGTAATCTAAGTACAGAGTATGATCTGAAGAAAGATAGGATGCATTTACTACAAGTAGCAAATCTGAGATAATATTCAGGATAGAGAATAAAATCTCCAGAAGTGCAGATCTCCAAGACAACCAACTTGAATAAAATATTTAGGTTTGCAGTAGACATAAAATCTAATGTATACAAAATCGAATGTATTCAACAACAGATGTGATGAGATTTGACATAGGTAGGTGTGGATGTTAAGACAGAGATAGAGGTGGAAATAAAGGAGTCTCAACTTGTCTGCTAAAGAATGTTGTAGGAGAGTGTGAATTGTCGCCAAGAGAAGTAGAAGCTACAGAAGCAGAAAGACAGAGAACAAAGAAGATAGAATATTGAGAAAAAGGTGAAGCAAAGATAAGGGAAGCAGAGGCAGAGAGAAGAACATAATCAAACAGAGGAAAAAGAGGAAGAACATTAGTAGGCAGAAAAATCCATTCTCAGGTGTGAGAATTTTGTAAGTGTTACAAAACACATTTGTAACAAGGCTTTATCATTGCATTGTAAAACTTAATATTACTGTATTTCTCTGAGTGGGTGCTTAGAGCAGGGATAGGTGCTCCTTTGAGTAGGTGCTCATAAAATCAAGGGTTGGTGCTCCTTGGGTTTGTGCCCTAAACTTTGTAATCTGTTATTTACGGTGAGGCTGGATTGGAGCAGTAGACTCCAGCAGCTATTCTCACCGAGGTTTTTCCCACATTGGGTTTTCCTCATATATTCTGTGTTGTGGTTTGATTTGTGTGTGTGTATGTTCTTAATTAATTTGTAGTTTTAGTACTTGCACACATAGTTTAAAGTTTTAAAATACACTGTTTCATCCCCCTCTCAATGTCCATTTGTGTTTTTCAAAACTCGCATTTTGACTCCTTGGCATGCAAAGAATCGCTCTCCAAAATACTCAGGACCTCCTCTAAGTGTTGCAAATGATCTTCCCAAGTTTTTATAAAGATCAAGATATCATCAAAGATCAACGCAAATTTTCTCAATTGTTTTCCGTATACGTGATTCATGCAACTCTGGAATGTGGCAGGAGCATTGGTTAACCCAAATGGCATAACCAGAAACTCAAAGTGACCATAATGATATCTGAATGTTGTCTTCTCGACTTTCAACCCTCATCTTGATTTGATGGTACTCTGATCTCAAATCTATTTTTGAGAAGTATCATGCTCCATGTAAGTCATTAATTAGTTCATCAATCTGCGGTATGGGGTATGTTCTTGATTGTTTTCTTATTAAGAGCCTTGTAATCAATGTGCATTCTCCTCGTTCCACCTTTTTCCTTAACCAGAACCATTGGTGAAGCGAAAGGACTCTTACTTGGCCTAATGTGGCCGATTTCTAACAACTCTTTAATAGCCATTTCAATCTCATCCTTTTGTTTCTTAGGATGGCGATAGGGGGTAGTAATCACTAGCTTGGCCCCCTCTTCCAACTCTATGACATGCTCTATTCGTCTCCCAGGAAGAACTCCATGGGGTAAGTCGTGAAAAACCTTAGTGCGGCTAGATATTACCTTCTATAAATTTGGGTGGTAATTCTTGACCTACTTATCTCTAAATCATCTTGGGTGTTCATCCAATAGTCTTCCAAGTGTAGCTTATGCTTATGCCTTCTTCCATGAGCTGTTCTCATGTTGTCGTATGGATGAAAATTCTCTCTAGGAGGATAGGGAGTAAGAGAGTATGATCTCAATTCCTCTTCTAATTTTTCAGTTGCTTGCAAGGATGGACATACTTCTATTAATTGCCCAACTGAGACTGGAAAAGAAATCCCTGTCTTGTGTGATATGTGATACGTGATATGTGATCAATTGTCTTGTTAACTCCAGCAATACCATCGTGTGGATAGGATAGTGTGGGAGCATATAGGGTGGACAAGAGCATCCTTGAATTCTTATATAGGCGAACTTGGGAAATTGAATATACCAAGCACCAAATTTCTTTACTGATTCTTTTGCTTGTGGGGATAGTCTTTGATGGATGCCGCCTTGCAATGTTCTTGTCAAGTGCACGGTGAAAGCATTGTTCACTCTCCTATAATGTGCTTTGCTAGGTAGTGCAATTGTGTGTATGATTCACATGCTCTCATCTCTCCAACTCCTATTTCAACTAGACCTCTATACATGAATCCCGCATATTCATGAGGTCAAGCAAGTGAATATATGAGGTATGAACTCATGTAAAATGCCTTAGTGCGCTGAAGCCTCTTCAATTGTGGGTCAAGGTTATTGCTTATGATTCTCTCCAAGTTGATGTTTTCTCTTCTAGTTGACATTGTTTCCATGAAGTAGAACATCCAATTCTCAAATTGAAATGCATGAGAACTTCCCGTAACTCGGTTGAGTAGAGTGATCAAATCACCAAACTCTTGAAATCAATTCTGTGCAATCTGTTGGGTACCTTTGATATGCCAAGTCTGCTTTTCAATACCCAGTACTTGTTAATTATGCCTAGGCATCCGTCGGGATCATCATCATAGATTACTTGTGCTCCTTTGCTCTTGTAGACCATGGCTTTGTGATCCGAAATGGGGAAGGCTTCACCGATGGTTGTCTCAGATAGGTAGGCAAGTACTCTCCCATCAGGTGCAACTATTGTTCTAGTGTTGGCATCATAGTGTTTGGCACTCTCAACTATCAATTCATTGCATTGGATGGATTGAAGGAAACTTGTTGCATGTACTATCCCACTCTCAATCATCCTTTTTGAGACTTCGGATGGCCTACTTGTGTATAAGGACCCTTGGAACTTCTTCATGTCAATTTGGCCAAGATTGGTGTGTCCTCCATTTGGGCATCACTCCTTTTGAGTCCTCGAGTCCTCCTTGATGAGGATTTGTCTTGATATTGATCTTGTCTTCGGGGCTGCCATGCTCTACCTGGAAGAGGTGTCTAAGTTAGGGTTTTGATATGACCTTAATATCTACATATAAGATGCATCTAGGTTAGTAATTTGTTCTTAGAAGTTTACTAAATCATTAAGATCTCAATGAATTGCTAAAACCCTAGGCATAAATATAAACCCTAGATTGTCAAAATCTGAAAATAATCATCTAATCGTAATGAATTTTGCATTAAAGCATTTTAAATGATCAATTCGAGGGTATCAAAGCGTGATGCAACAAGTATTCTATGACTGAAACATCTTTATAATCTTAGACCTGAAGCTGCACCAACATCATTCTAAGGTCTGATTTCAACAAAAATGATAAAAAATAATCTGATTCACACCTGCAAATGAGTTTTAAACTGACTGGTAACCTCAAATGTGCCCTCAATTTGACAAAATTGTCCTTGTCTCTGTAATATCCTCTGCTGTTATAGGGCTAAAGATGCAAGGGATATCGTCAAACACTTAGCTGGTAGCCTGCTGTTCCAAGTTTCTGTCTGCATAACCTGCGTGTTATGCAGTTTCTAAACTGCATGTGTAACTTGCGTGTTATGCTGTATGTCTGTCTCAGAGCTTTCAGACTGAGTTTTTGGAGCATTTACCACTGAGGACAACTGAGTTGTGACTTGCAAACAACTTCAAAGATATATATAAACATCCAAGATGAATATGCAACTAGTTCATATTGTAATAACACCAATTTTTAGATACAATCGAATACTATAGTTGGCTGTAATTACATCAAACAGTTGGCATGAAACCAAGAACAATGAGCAAATTGATATGCAACTTAGACTCCTTATTTATTCTTGTGACAATATGTTCATTACATTACTCAAACATGAGTCCAAAGCCCTAACACTCAGTAACTGAATACTCAGAATTTATGAAGACAAATGGCAACCATGGTGGTCTGCAAACATCATGAAATTACAAGAGGAATGATGCCAAAAGAACCTGATTTAGAATTTCCTTGCCTTAGGATTGAAGAAGCAAGCAAGATCCTTGTTTTTGGAGCCCTCAAGATGCCAAATTGGATAATTCTCAGAATCGCCCCTGCTACAAGATGAAGGTCTGATTATCAATTATGATCAGCTTCAAGTCCTCTCTTGTCCCCTAATAATGATTGATGCCTCCCTCCTTTTGTAGCGCTGCCCTCCTAAGTGAATTTAGATGCTTGAGTCACACAAATCAACCAAATCGAATATCTCCCTAATGTCACCCCTGCTGCAGACCTCTGTGACTGATAATAATTAATTATCAGCACCTGTAAACTCCTTTCAGCCCTTGGACTAATCGCTGTCCCCTTCTAATCACAATGCTGGCAACAATACCCAAGTTTGATGCTTGAATTTGGAGATAGGAATAAAATCGTGGAAGAGAGGAATGAGTTCGAACTCCTTCAGACTTGTACTGTCAGCTGCAAACACCATCAATTCACCTTCAAAACGCTGCTAGAACAAGTCGCCTTGAGTTCTCAATAACAATTAATGGCAATATGGATTTTCATGACAAAATCGTGGCAATGGGGGTCTGGTACTATTTTGTTTCAGAACTGATATGATACCTGCGATCACCACAAAATCTCTTCCAAATGCTTATACCAAGATCGTCTAACTCCTCCCTCAATGCTGTTGTAAAATAGTCATCAAAACTCTATGAAGCTGAGTGTGTCTTCATAATATTCACCATGGATAATATAACCAACTAGTTAGGCACAATGTGGAATACTGAGTTATCTACCACTCTCATCAACAACCACTTGTAAGGTCTTTCACTCCCTCAGTTATGCTATCTATGGGAGTTTTCGTTCCCAAAGAAGAAGATTTACAAAAACCCCTCGGTTCCACAAAATCCAACCAATATCCAAATCAATAAACCAAGCTGCTTTGAAGCTTCATCTTGATCTCCTTTAATACTTTTTTACCCCAACATCCAGAAGCTTCTAGAAGTGACTTAATGAACTAATATTTAATTAGTCACTTTATTAAATTAATTAAATATAGTCATCTTTTAATTTTAATTTATTTGATAACTTTAAATAATTAACTTAATATTATTAATTAAGATAATTAATCAAGCTATCCATAAAATATATCAATAATTTGGACAACTTAATTCTTCTTCAAAAATGGGGACATTACAGTCTCGATGTGGTATCGCTTTGATAGTGCTGGTAATTACTGATATTGAGCCTTGAATTCGCTGATTATTGATGTTGATCGCTTCCTTTTGAAGGTGTAAGTTCGCTATGATTATTGATTGTGATTAATTCGCCGATCCTTGAAGGTGGATTCACTTATCTTTACAAAGATGAATTCGCCCTGCTTGAATGGAAACCAGATTGTTGTTTGCAATGATCAGAATTGTTGCCCTTAGATGGTAATTCGCTTTGCAAATGGTTTGTTGATCAAATGAAATGATCAACCTATCTTTATAGGCGATGAAGGGGTGTCTCTTGATTGAATTAGGCTGATTTGCGTTCTTTCATTTAATGTTTTACAATTCTTTTTTTGATTCCCAATGCTTAAGCCGACTCTATTTTGTCTTTGAATT
Source organism: Cryptomeria japonica (assembly GCF_030272615.1). NCBI lineage: Eukaryota > Viridiplantae > Streptophyta > Pinopsida > Cupressales > Cupressaceae > Cryptomeria > Cryptomeria japonica. Next base: position 765,338,821 of record NC_081407.1, on the reverse strand, counting down.
TGAAATTAAACGTCTATCCTAGGTGGGTTCCTCTTTCAATCATTAGCGCTCAAATGGATGCGTTCTTCATCATGGATTTTAGAAACCATAGGAAATGGTCGGACCTTTTGATAGGCACAGGAAGTTAGGACTTTTGAGAAGGCATCGACTTTGAATGGTTAGAGTTTTCGAGAGGCATCAATTGGAAATGATTGGGGTTCATGATGATCACTGACAATGGCTCAAAGATTGGACTTCTAAGACCCCACTGACTTAAAATGGGCAGACTTTTGTATGGTCACTAACAGTGGCTCAAAGAGATCGGGTTTTTTATGGGGCATTGACAGGAAGTGGCCGGGATTTTGGGTAGGCATTGACAATGCCTTGGTCGTGGTTTAGCCCTTGGTGAAAGTAAAAGCTTCCAGTCTCCATTATGTTCATGCCTTCAAACTTCTTTGATGATTCATTTTGATCTCTCCTTTATCTTACTCGACTCATTGGATTCATCATTCTTACATCATTAACATAGTCATTGCCTTAGACATTCTCTTCTATCCTTGGGTGGGGATTTGAGCATGCATTGTTAGTCATTCAAGGAGGTTGTGGTTTTGAGGGTTCACTGATTGGAAGTGATTGCGGTTTTGGTGGTGCACTGACAGCGACTCAACTTTGCTCAAATTTGTGAGTTGTTGCACTCACCTCACCAACTCAAAGGGTCCATCATCATCATCATCAAAGACTTTTCCCTGTTGTTTATGCCTTCATCTTGCATCTATCATCTCAATTCTCATGATTGATCTTCATGCTTGCATTCATTGTCTCTATCTCTGATGATGATGATCAAATGAAATGATCATCATATATCGTTCATAGCCAAGGTATCGAGGACTAAATGAACTCAACCTCATGTAATCTAAAGGATCTAATTGTTAGCAAACCTATCTAAAACCTAAAACTCAAAGCAAAAGAGGGGGTCCTCATTTGTGATGGGGTGATACGTGAAATGGTCACAACACTCTCCTATCTAAAATCCACCAATTGATCTTTCTCTAAGTATATCAGCAAAAAAAACTATGGAGCTGAAAGATGATACAATAATTAGCTTCCCTGAAATTATGGTTCTCACTACTTCTACCTGAGATACTCCAACTTGACATGTTGTTCTGCTACCTTAATGTCTTTTAATGTCTAATTCATCTAGAGTACATAACACTGCCGTTATGTACTCTTCCTTTGTTGTGTATTTTGCCTCAGCAATATGGATTTTTGTCCAACATGAAGCTTTTGTTATCATCAAACACTGTCTGTCCAATCTGCATCTATATATGCAGCTAGAGTAAAATCTTCACCTCTGAGATGACACAAACCAAACCCCAAAGTGCCTATTATATATCTGAACATTCTTTTTATTGCTTGCACATGGGCCTCTTTTGATATTGCTCTAAAACGTACTGCCATGCGTATTGCTTGCATAATGTTTGGCCTTGACGCTATCACATATAGTAGGCTGCCAATTGTTGATTTATACAATGTCTGATTACCGAAAGTTAATATAGCTCATTCTTTTGAGCCATAACTAGTTTTGATTTGTTCGTCCTATATATAACATCGTTCTCCCTTGATCTCATTAAGGATTTATAGATTATTTGTTATTGTATTTGCATTTGCAATTATTTATCTTGTACTTGTCTTCTTGATCTCACAACCTTGAACATGAAATGCGAGGGTGTGTCCTTGATCACACATTTGACTTACTCGAAGAAGATTATGCTTTAAGTCTTCACCATACAAGAAATCTTCTGTTTTTGTCTTTCCATTCATAGTTTGAAATCTCAGATTCAGATTTAGCTCAGCAGTCCAAGATTTTATCTCGGACTTAGGACTCGGCACAAAGTTGGCAAAAAACTTGGGAAGGGCTCGACAAAATACTTGGTGAGGATTCTGCAAAAAAGAAAGCATGGACCTGCACCAGAAAAAAAAGAATTTTGTTGACAATTTCAACCTGATTTGTGTGATTTCATTCCCAGACCTCCTCATCCTAATCAAATTTCTTATATTATATGAGATTGTAATAAGGATGGGGAGTTTGGGAGTGGAGATCCTAATGGGTTTGAGGGGCAGTAATGATAAGCTACACAAGGTGTTAGATGTGAGAAAAATTGAACAACAAATAATGAAAGTAGTAGGAAGAAAGAAGATGATGTTAGCTGTGACAAGTTTTTTTTTGCATTTGTCTTCTTTGGTGGTTATGTAGCCTCTGGATTTTGATCTTTTTCAGTCTTCTTCTGACTTTCTTCATAGCCAAGAGTAGTCTTACTGATAATGTCATCTAGAATTTCATAATCTTCTCAAACTTCAAGCTTCTGTTCAGCTAAAGCAATTGTTTTCTCCAATTCCTTCCTGAAGGAACAATTTTAAACTAGCTTCTCATAGTCTTCTTCCTTTGTCTTCAGCTGAGTTCTTACGAGCTCTTCTATACTCGTTGCATCTTCTAGTTGAATATTCAGGCTGATAATGATCTTTTCTTATTCCTGAAGACTTTGTGACATTTTTTATTTTGAATCACAATCCTTTTCTTTATATTTCTGCAGCTGCATTTTTGTTGACGTGTGTTTTGTACACGATCATACACAGAATAAAATACCCAAAGGCATCTTATCCTCTCTTGAATAAAGTCTCTAACTGCTGAAGATTCGCATGAAGGATCAGTTAGGATGACTCCAATGTTCTGGTTAGTAGGGTCTCTACGTGTGGACAAGCACCAGTGGTATGATGTGATTTGCTGTATCCTCAAGGGGTCTTACGCTCCGAAAGCCTGAAATTTTACTAAACTAAGAAGCTTTTCAAAAAATAACAAAAGGATAGGGTTTTGCAAGAAGTCTAATCTAATCTAACCCTAAGAATGACTCCATGCGGACAAGACTTGGCAAGATTCTACCAACTTCAATTTCGCCATAAAATAACAACTCAATTGAAATTGATGCGATCTTCTAAGGTAACAAATGATTTTCAACGCATCAAAGATCAAAGACACTACCACGAAGGTACATATCCAAGATACAATAATGATTGAAGGTTAAGTGATTCAGGTATTCTCCAGTCGACCACGCAAGGCGTTCCTACAATCAGCAAGAAGCTAGTGGTTTGGATTACGAATCCTACCAAAGATCAAGTCTCACACTATGTCCTTCAAATTAACACACTACTTTGATCGAGTATGATTCAAGTAAATTGAACAACCATGAAGATAACCAAGAAAGTTGCAACAAAACACCATAACTTCAATATTTCATTGATTTCCAAGTCATCATGTACAACAATTGCTTGAATTCCTTTCCTCAAAACTCAATCTTGCTACAAAAGTAAAATTGCTTCTAACTCTAATCTCTCTAATCTCTTGACTATCTCTATTCTCTATTACATTCCTATTCTATTCTATTACAAATGAAATGAAAAATGAGGGTATAAATAGCATCCTCAATTACAATGAAAGGTCCAGATTGAAAGTAGATCAACGGTCAAGATCATGACACCTAAACCCTAATTAGGGTTTGTTACAAATGGCCTCCTTTTTACTAAACAATATTAAATGCATAGCCAAATATTAAATTTGGCACAAAAACCTAGGAGACATGAACCATTGACAAATAAGATGCCATGTCATCTATAACAACCTCTCATCTAGAATCTTATTCCCTTTCCAATTCTCTTTTTTAGCATATGTAATGAATCTTGACACGATTCCTTCGATCTCAGCAATTGGAATCTCGGGAAGATTCTTCATACTTTCTTCCAAATGGATGACTTGATCGGATGCATCTAGAAGAGCTGCGTCCCGTGAAGATTCAAGTTCCTTTGTTCTTTCAATCAGGAGTATGGTGGCAAACATCTGATCATATTGCTCGTCTGTAACATTAGCGTCCTTGCAAAAGATGACCTTGATTCTATCTTCTAATTCCTGCATATCCACATCTGTCTCGACCTCGATCCTCCTGCCAAGAATGGTACGAAGTACCTCAAATACTCTGTCCTGGATAGGATTGATCACCTCCTCAACTTGGCTACATTTAGTACTGATGTCCTCGAAGAGAACACTCTTCATATGGAGTAAGGTTGACCACTGAAGCAAACTGTGAGGTCCTCCATCCATGATCTTTTCTTGTGCTAAGACCCTCCTTGATGTGTGTCTAATGACTTTCAAGACCGAAATGATAACATCTTTGGTATGAGCGAATGCGGCTACTGTTATCATCAAATTGTGGATTATCTCAAGAACCTGGATAGCTTGATGAATAATCTTCATCATCCTTGTTACAAACTCTACGGCAACTGTATGAGATTTATCCATCCAAGTACTCGTACGCTGGACCATATTCCTGAATCTTTCTGCCTCATTAATTGATTGAAGTGGAAGTGCCTGCACTGGTGATCTAGCTGGATCCTGACGTCCCAAAGGCTCATTGAGATGACTGAAATATGTCCTCCATGCACCGACCTCTCTCTCAAGCTTTCTATTCTTCTCCATTTCTTCTCTAAGCTTGTCTTTCAATGCCTCAAATGAATCGGTGGCATCATCCAACGTCTGCTCAGCTGTGGATGGTCCTAGCTCAAAAGTCTGTATATCATATTCCTCTGCTAGGATTTCACCTTCATATTTGTCTACTGCCGGTGTAGCTATCTGCAGTTTTCTGGATCCAGTCTCATCTCGAATCATCTTGGACATCTTGGTAGCCTTCCTCTTCTCTGTTACTTCGTGAGAACTTCCAACAAGGCTTTCCAAATCAATTGCATTATCTTCGTCTTCTATCACGATCACCTTGGTTAATCTTTCCTTCAACCAATCTGGGATAGCTGATCTTGTCTCTTGAACTTGAATTTCCTTATGTACTACTTCTTCTTCTCTGGGAGGAGATGTTATTTCATTGTCTTCTTTATCTTCATCTAACTCATAATCTTGGAGAGATCCATCTGGTGACCCTTGCTGTGCCTGTCCTTCTTCCTGCCTATCGTTCTGTACCATCGACTCCATGGATTCTTCCACTTGAAGTGTCCTCTTCTCTGGTCTAGAAGAAGTACCGGATGATCGATCTCGGCTGGCCTCTTGTTTCTTCTTGGAAGATTCTCTCTTTCCAGGTTCTCTTTCCTCTTCGAGCCTCTTGGATGGAGATTGCCTTCACTGGCACATCGAAGGTTACCTTCACCTGAATTTCTAGGATTAGGATTGCCTTCACTCACACTAGCTCCACCTTCGGCTGGTTTCTCTTCCAAAGTGAAAGTCATAGCTATGCCTTGCTCTCTCAACTTCTGATGCTGTACGTCAACCCATCTGCGAGTACAAGACAAAACTGGAGCCATCAAAGTATCTAGATCCACGACCTCGGGCTCATTCCAATCTAACCTTATTGATTTGCTTTCTCGATCATAGGATGACTGGATATGTCTGCCACTGTCCTGTGCTTGGTCGGCCACTCTGTAAATCCTGCATTTCCTGATGAAATCCAAAGGCAATCTAGAATGCATTTTTCGTTTCACTTCAAGATCATCTAAGAGATTCATCATAAAATCTTCAATTTGGTACTCATGCTTAAATTTCCTACCGACTGTCTCCTCTAAATGTCCATGTGGATCAAAGCTTTCCCTCAAAGCAAAGGTTGAAAAAGAATACAAGGCTAACTCCTCCTCTGCGTCATCCATAGCTAAAGCATTAGGACATACCTCAACTGAATTGCCCAAAATGATAGGTACTGGAACTCCATTCCCATGTCTGTGTCTGAATGCCTTCGCATACGCTGCCAACTGTCTTGTTACTTCAAGTAACACAATTCTGTCTGTCGAATATCTCGGCAACATGTATGGAGGTAAAGGACATCCATGAACTCTGATATAAGTAAACTTCGGAAATTGGATAAACCAAGCACCGTACCTCTTCACCAATTCTTGTGCATCCTGAGATAATCTGTTGTGAATCCCACCTTGCAATGTCCTTGTGATGTTCATCGTGAAGGTATCATTAACTAACTTGTAGTTGCTTCCTGGCGGATGATGCAGGTAGGCATAGGAATCACAAGCTCTGACCTCGCCGGGTCCTCTTCCAATCACTCCTCTGTGAGGTAGTCCTGCGTACTCAAAACTCCTGATCAATGCATAGATGACGTATGAACTCATGTGGAAGGACTTGGTAGCCTTGAGTCTCCTCAACTGTACGTCCAAGCAATGGCTAATCATTCTAGCCCAATGAATGGTACCTTTCCCTTGAACAATCACCTGGATGAAGTAGAACATCCACTTCTCAAAATAGAAGGCATGAGGGGCTCCTGTAACTCGGTTGAGCATTGTGATCAAATCTCTGTACTCCTCCTGGAAATCAATCCTGTGCGGTGTATTCGGGATCTTGCTTAGACGGGGACGGCTCTTGAGTAACCAGTTCTTATTAATTATGCTTAGACAAGCATCTGGATCATCTTCGTACATTGACCTGGCTCCTTCTATGCTCTTGTATATCATGTCCCTGGGCTCTGGAAGATGGAAAGCTTCACTTATAGCTTCCTCTAAAAGATACGCCAAAGTGTTTCCCTCATTGGACACAATCGCTCTAGACTGAGGATCGTAATGGCGAGCACACTCGATCATCAACTCATGGCACTGAACAGCTGGAGGAAAGCCGGCCGCCTTTATGATGCCACTCTCGATTATTCTCCGGGCGACAGGTGATGGCTTGCCAATGTAAGGGACCTCTCAAAATTTCTTCGTGCTAAAGTTACCCAAGTTGGTATCTCCAATGTTGCTCCACTTCGACACGATCTTCGTCTCCACTTCTTCGGTCTTTTGATCTTCTTTCATGAGAGCTGAACGACTGGTGGATGCTCCCGCCTTCGGGGTCGCCATACCTACACAACATTTCATAATGAGAAACTAGATCTTGCAATATATAACATAGATTAGAGAGTAAATTTTAGGAAACCTCATGATAAGTCCTTGAGTTATCATTTCCTAAAAAACGATTGAGCAACTGGAATTCAAAATTCAAAATTCCAAAATTAAGCTATGACGATCAACGTTCAAAATCAAAACAATAAAACCATATCGCCATACCTCACTAGAGAGCTAACACTAGAATGCAAAATGAATAAAATTCGCCTAGGCAAAATTGACGTTAGATGGTCTTCAACGTGATCTCTTCCTCAAGTTAGCAACTTCGCCACCTTTGATATGCCCTTGACGTCCTTGGCAAATTCGCCCAAGTGAAACTTCAAGTTCGCCTCTCCTTTGGATAGTAGTTTCGCACCACCTTTGATTGAATTCGCACCTTAAAACACAACTCGCACTCTTCCTTTTGTCTTCCTCAAATCGCACTTGAAGGATAAAATGGTAATGTGAAAATAACAATCTTCACCACCCTTTATAAGCGCTCATATCACCAATTCACTTAGGCCGACTTTGTAAAAATAACGCAATTAAAAATGATTTTTTAAATAAATAACAAGGCCGACTTCCATAAACCAATTAATACCAAGCGCTCCATTTAATTTTTTAAATTAATTAATAATTAATTATTAAATGCCATTGTTTTTTAAATTAATAAATTCGATTTTTTGACAAGGCAAAATAATAATTAATTAATGATCAAGCGCAAATTTTAAATGCCATTTTAATTAAATTTTCAAATTATCGAATTTTCTAGCATTTAAATAAATTCAAAATGTTTGTTTAGCGCCAAAATTGGGAAAGTAGGAAGATTCAAACCTCATCGCCCTGGTCCCTGACTGAGGGACAGGAGCGATCCATTAACTTTGTCTTGATCCTTCCATTTTTTGACGTTCAAAGTCTTCATCTCCACGTTGAATTTGCCATTTTCGTTGGGTTCTTCGAGCTTGATTGATTTGCTTGTGTGAACGAGTGCCCTTTATGACCATTATCGCCCTGGTCCCTTGGAGAGGGACAGGAGCGATCTAGATGTTTTCACTTAGATCTTGCATCTTTAATCTCCAATTTTCATCATAAGGCGAATAATAACATTATTTCTTCATTCTATGCTTGTTTCACTTGACTTCTACAAGGCGCTTTTGAAGTTTGGAGGATCATCGCCCTGGTCCCTTGGAGAGGGACAGGAGCGATCCATGTGTTTTCTCCATTTCAAGCTTAAATTGGTAACATCTTAACTTTCACCTCCTTTGTATCGCCTTCCAAATGATGTTTTTAAACCTTGTGCAACTTTGCCTTGACGTGATCTTCAACGGATAACAAGTGACTTAACAAATATCGCCCTGGTCCCTTGGAGAGGGACAGGAGCGATCCTTGTGTCTTGGTCTAAATTCACCACCTTTCAATCTTTGTTCTTCGTTCATTGCCTTCCAAATAACATCCTTGATCTTGTTCAACCTTGCTTTGACATGCATTTGAAGGAAGATGAAGGTTTTTAATAAGAATCGCTTTGGTCATTGTCCAAAGGACAGGAGCGATATAGCTTCATTGTTCAAATTGATGATCCTTTGACGTTCGAAATCTTTGTATATCATCTCCTCAAGACATCTTAGACCATTTATCACTTTGCGAAACCTTGACTTAACGTGATTTTCGAAGGATTTGGCAATTATAGTCAATATCGCTCTGGTCCCTTGGAGAGGGCCAGGAGCGAATTTCAAGGTTTTGAGCTCGTCCTTGCCTTCTTCAACTTGTCATTACCTTCATTGGGTAAAACGCAGTCCGTTGATCCTTCTTGGCCGCTTAATACTTGGTAATCCTTCAAAATTTAGAGCCTCATGAAGATTTCGCTCTGGTCCCTCTCTGAGGGACAGGAGCGAACTAGGGTATTTTAATGCAAATCCTTCAATTTGGTGATCTTCGTAACTTTGTGTTTGATTGAGATGCCTCGAAATGTCCTTGCCACCTTATATCCGGACTTGGAGTGTCTTGAACTTGGAGGAAAAGCGACATAATCATTATATCGCCCTGGTCCCTTGGAGAGGAACAGGAGCGATTTTGCTCTTGTAGGCTTTGTCTCACTTTGCTAACTTCAAAAATTATCTTCAATGGTCTCGTCATACCTCCTTTCATTCATCCATGCCTTGGAATTCATTGTAACCTGGCAAGAAATTTGTCTAAGACAAAAATCGCTCTGGTCCCTGACTGAGGGACAGGAGTGAACTTGGGCATTTGGGTCCCTTGTTGACGTTTGGTAATCTTCAATTTGTCTTCAACAGGTTCAATTCACCTCCTTTCTTGCCTTCGAACGTAAAACTTGCTTGATCTTTGCCCAGAACATGCCCTATGAAGGATTTCGCTCTGGTCCCTGGGAGAGGGACGGGAGCTACAATGGTTTTCGCCGTGGTCCCTGACTGAGGGACAGGAGCGATTTTGCATATTTGGGTCATTCTCCTTCACGACGGCACTTCAAGTTATATTCATTTGATAAAACACATCTCCTTGGACCTCTTCAAATCGTCAAGTCATTAAAATCCTGCAAGGACAAAATAATATTTGATTTTGAGCTCCGGTCCTTCACTGAGGGACAGGAGCGATTTTGCTTCCTGAGGCATTTCCGTGTTCGTGAAATTCTTCAATTTATATTCAACGGAAAGATCATGCCTTTCTTTACCACTTCCACTTGAAAAATCATCTTGATCCTGCAGGGATAGTAAGATTTTTGAAAACGAGCTCCGGTCCTTTACTGAGGGACAGGAGCGATTTTGCTTCTACAGGCCAAAATATCATGATTTCACAAGTTTAATCACTTCACAAGGCAAAAACAAATCATTCCCTACGCCCAGGATCAAAAATCAAAAAACTCAAAATTTGGTCAAAATTCCTCAATTGGATAAAATTCACATTTTCACCATCAACACTTAGACAAATTAAGACTCTGCACTCAAAATTTCAATTGAAAATAGACCATTTTTGGCGAATTCATTTCATTCAAAATTGCATCCTGCGAGAGGAAGCTTAAAAAGCTCTCAAGACTGACTGGACTCTGGCCTGAAAGGACAGAAACGGAAACCCTAAGGCTTGACCCTAAATCCAGACAACTAACAAACTACCAAAACCCTAAAAAGCAAAGCGAAGGCGAGCAAAAACGAGCAAAAAGAGGGGGTCCCCATTTCAAATGGGGCGATGTGTGAAATGGTCACAACAAGTTTCCATTTCAAATTCTTTTTCTTACTCTTTGTGATCCCACTTAGGGCAGAAATGAATTCTTCAAGATCCACTTCTTCAATTTCAGCATCCTCTTCCTCTTTTAAATGCACATTTTATTTCACAAAGTTGTCTTCACCTTCATGACATCAACCCTTGTTTCTGCTGTGATGAATAGAGCTTCTTCTCCATCCCTGTTTGAGACATTTTCATCACTCTCTAGATGAATTATTGACGAGTAGAGGCTTTTCTTGTGTTTATGGAAGTTCTTTTTGTACTGATGATGGCTGCTCCTTTTTCATGTTATGATCTCCTTCAACATTAGTATCATTCTTTTCTGCATATGGACACTATCATGACCTTTTCACACATCGCCACCTCCTCGATAATACTATCCGTGAAGGGTATCGAGAATGGGTCCTTGATAGTGATGACATTCAGACACCAAAAATCCACACAAATGTGAATTTGATTCACCTCCTTTTTTAATGATATCACGATCGGTGAGACGCACTCACTTGTCTCCACCCGAAATATGATGCCTGCTTCCAGCATTTGTTCTATCTCGTCATTCACCCTCGCTGCATAATTCTTATTCGTACGGTACGGTCTCTTTTGCACCGACTGGGCTCTTGGTACTAGTGGAATCCGGTGAACGCATAGTTTCAAGGGGACCCCTTTCAAATCCTTATAGGTCCACACGAATACATCCTTATATTCCATAAATATCTTGAAGGTTGTTGCCTTCAGCATGAGATTCCAATCGTCACTGACTAGAATAGTCTTCGAGCTTGCTTCATCCCCCAGGTTTGTCTCCTTCAATGTAGGGTTCTTGTACTGTATGGGTTTGTCCTTGGCAAATTGGTGCGCCGAAGTCTCATTTACTCGAGCCACCCCTTCCTTATACTCCGCATACTCAGAAGGGAACATGTCTTTCTCCCTCGATTCTTCTTCTACTTGCAGCATGTTGCATTCCAGATGGAAGAGCTCATAATCCTCCATCTACCAGTGGAAGAGCCTGTTTAGCAAGCCCACCTCATCTTCTGAGCAGCCTTCCAATTCCAGAATTCCCTCATCGTTCGGCTCCATCTGCTGTTTGCCTTTGTCCATTCCAGGAGTCTCCCCCTCCGAGACGGATCTTGAGGAGGATGCCAACTCCTCGCTCACCATTTGTGTGCGTAATCCCTCCACTCTCCATGGATAGCGTATTCTGCTTCCAATTATGGTTTACTTTTGCTGTGATCAGCCATCCCCTTTCCAAGGATTGCATCATAGCCTTTCTTCTTTAGGGGAATTACTACAAAATTCAAAATGAAGGGTTGTGTACTAATACTTACCCGTTGTGCCAGTAAGGTTTTGATCAGCTTGATGTCGTGTTGGTTGGCTCCCACTAGATTGAATGTCGATGGCCACAGCGTCGGCTTCCCCAATTTCTTCCACGTCTCCTCTAGCAGCACGCTCACTCTTGATCCTCCGTCTACAATGGTATTGGTGAGGATTGTGCCCCATATACCTATTTCCACTACTGCTGGGTGTCTGCCATTGTTTACCGCAACATTGGGTCGGCCGAAGGGCCGACGGGAATCTCTGTGTGGAGTGCTGCCGTACGGATAAGCACTTCTATGGCACTGGTGATAGCCGCCTTTAGTCGTGGAACAGTCCCTAGAAGGTCTTTAATCTTTATTGGCACTTTTGTCTGCAACACTTGCCTCAGGACATTCTTCTCCAACTCCGCATGTAGCGAAGTACGGGTAGTGTCATTTGTTTCCCTACGCTCCTCCATTTCCCTCGCAATGTCGACCATAGCTTCCCATACTCTCTCCTTTTCTGTACGGGGGTTTGGGTACATAGCTTTCTTCGCTTGTGCTCTTGTGATTGCCAATGTCGCTTCCTCATTCATCCTGTCTATGCTTAACATGTTTACTCTTGACTTTGGGCAATTGGCATTCTCATGGTCATCGTGACCACACCATCTGCACGGGTGCTGCAAACTTTCCCCCTTCGGGCAATCTCTGGCAAAGTGTCCCCATTTTCTATAGGCTCGATATTGGATCATTGGTCGGCCTTTGAGATCATACTATACCCAACGGCTGTTATTATTGTTATTATTATTTTTCCCACCCTTCCGGTTGTTTTTGTAGCCATCGGATGATGCAGTTGTGTTGGTCGGCCGTGGTGGGGTCACTAGTACAAAAACAACAATATATGACTAAAAAAACTACTTAAAATTGCATATAAATGACTTATCTTGGTCACGTGACCATTAGTAGTTTAATACTGGTCATTTATAACATTATCAAATTTATGACAACTATTTTAGTCATTTATTGGTTGTTCTGGTTGATGAATTTGGTAGTATATTTAGTGGTTAATTTAGTCATCAATTTGGTAGTATATTTAATGGTTAATTTAGTCATTGATTGTTGTTAACAGGTCATTTATTTAGTCATTGTAATCATTAATTTTCATTTTAATACCATTTCATCAAATCTGAAATTTGGATGCTGGAAAGTTCTGGTTAAGTGTTAGTAACAAAATATACATATACATATAACAAGATTGTATGTACATATGTATCTCTATGAGGATGTGTTCCAAATTAAAACTAAGGCTATGAATCTGTCTGTGCATGAAATAATGGTATACATGTATGCATACACATCTATATACACATGTTAAAATGATGTATATATATGTACATATATAACCAACTACAAATGTATGTATGTTTAAATGTTTTTTGAAAGCACATACTCTTCACCTTTTGTTTAACTCTATTGACACAATGGTATATGGAATACATGTCTGTATATTTATCCCCCTCAAATCAAAATATATATTTTTTTCCCTCAATGTATCCTCACGTCTTTTCCTTTAGATAATATTGTCTTTTCAGCAAACTTATATATATATATATATATATATATATATATATATATATATATATATATATATATATATATATATATATATATATATATATATATATATATACTGTCTTTTCAGTAGACTTTTATATATATATAATTAATTAAAAAAAATTAAAAAAATAATTATTGGGTGGGGTTTCTGCAACTCCTCATGGAGGGGTTCGCAGCCCCTTGGAAGCTACGGCTTCCCACATGGGAGTCGCTGCCCTCGAGGGGTTGCTGCGGCACCCACCATGGGGTGTCGCAACCCCAAAGGAAGATGCGGCACCCCATGGGAGGGGGTCACAGCTCCTTGGAAGTTGCGGCTTCCCACATGGGAGTCGCAACCCCTAGGGGTTTCTGTGGCACCCACCATGTGGAGTCACAGCCCCAAAGGAAGCTGCGACACCCCATGGGAGGGGGTCGCAGCCCCTGTGGAGGTCTACGCCTCTCCTATGGGGGAGGTCCTAGCTCCTTGAGGAGGGTCTGTGATGGCGACCTCCCAGGGCTTTGCTCTACAGAAATTTTTTTAAAAATGTATAATAAATTAAAATAATAATAAAACAACACTGGTCTCCACTCTAACCCTAGTCTCCATGAAGAGAAGTTGCTGGAAAAAAATAGGGTTTGTAATTCATTGCACAATCCACACTTGGAGATTTGCAAAACAAAACAAAAAACAAACAAAAGAAAAATCAAAGCTAAGGATAAATTAAAAATCTGAGAGGAAGAAAGAAGATTTTGGAGAAACCTTTGATCTTCATTGCTGATTTGATGAAGCCAAAACACCCTTGGAAACCCTGCATCAATGGATTCCATGAAGGAGGTTAGGGTTAGAAAATTTGGAGAAATTGTTCAAATGAGAAAATAGGGTTAAAATTCCCTTTTCTTTCCATCATAATAGAAGTTAGGTTTTCCCAAAGAAGCCCTAAGATCCAACGGTTGAAATCAAAGCAATCTAATGGATGAGAATCAATGCTCAACTCATTAGGTTCCGACTGGAAAAAGTAAATAAGGAATTAAGCTAATTAAGTAAACTTAACCCCATGGTGGGGACAATGGTATGAGGTAGCCATAACTTGGGAGTTTAAAAAACAATTTGATATATAGGATTTGGTGTATATATATTTTAATATATTTAAGTAATTGTTATATATGTTAATTATTATTTAAATAATTAATATATATTATTAATATATAATTAATAATTATTTAAATATATAATTAACGTGGTTCACCCAAACTCAGGCTACATCCACCAAACAAAGTCCAATATTATTATCCATTGGGGAAAATCTGGGGAGAAACTGCACCGATAAAAGTGGGGAAAATTTAACCTCCAAGTCTGATTAGGCTCTCTCCCTCTCTCTCTCTATCTATCTATAATTGTTGTCTAGGCATAAACCTGATGTTTAGTTGTAATAGAAGAGTAATAGTCATTTATTTAGTCATTTTTATTTATGTGACTAATTATTTAGTTGTGTTTCTTACTCGATGACCAAATTAGTCATTTATAGCTTTGTTGCAAAAAATGACTAAAATTTGGTCATTTTTACTTGTTGTGACTAAAAGTTTTAGTTACCTAGTCATTTATTTGTCATATTTCTACTAGTGAGTGGTTTCTCTTGCGTGAGGAGTACTTGTGCGCCTCTGGTCTTCATGTTGTATGGGCACTCCTTGGTGGAGTGTCCCAATACCTGACAAATGTCATAGAAGGCCTTTTTAGGACATGTGCCTTTAGTGTGACCTTCCTCCTTACAGTCTGCACACCATAATTCCCCTTCACTTTGCTACTCCCCTTCATGGCCTTAAATTCTTTCATCATTCGGTGCATGCCCTTCTCCAATGCACCTTCTTGCTTGCTTCCTCATCCGTACTACTTCCCGCAAAAGAAGAATCATCATCGGATCCGTTCTTCTTCCGTGACGTCTTGTCTTCACTTTCTATATCCATTGCTCTGTTGTAAGCATCCTCATATCATGTTGGGGTAACCACTTTTATCTTCTTTCTCAAGGAAAGATTTCAATCCTTCCACAAACTAGCGTCTTTTCAATCCGTTTGGCGATTGATTCTCCATTTTCCTCAGCAACTCCTTGAGCAGCTGATTGTATGTTCTCACACTCGCATGCTTGCTCTACTTTGTACTGTAGATCTCTGCTACAATTTCGTTATCATCTCGAAGCAGTTTCAACTCCGCTTGAAAAAAATTCTTTAGTTTAGGCCATGTGTCGACCTTGGTTCTATCTACTTCAGAAAACCAGTCGATTGCCACTCCTCGTAGGGTTGCGGGGAACGGTACCACCCACTCATCCTGGTTGGTCTACCCATTGGTCGACCAGAATGTTTCACACATCCTACAATGCCGTACGGGGTCCTCTGTTCCATCCCCCGTGAACTTCAACAACTTCTGATTTTTCGACATTGTGGTGGTTCCTTGTGACCCGCTCTGTGTACTTGGTCCGGTTGGAATCGCTCCGAGTTTGGTGCACTTGATCCGAACAGAGCGTTTTGACTATGGTGCCCTGGTGTACTCCCAACACTCCTAGCTAGTCCTGTATCCTCTACAAATCTGTCTGTGGTGTGCTCCTCACTCCGTGTCCTTTCGATCTCCGATCCCCTTGACTCCCTTTAGTACAGTGTATTTGGTTCTACTCCTCCACTGTTCCTAATTTTTTCTAATGTGAGGGTCAGGTGTCCCAAATGGCGTTAGGTGTTTTCAATCAACTCAGATACTTGGTCATCTTCAGCCAATCTCTCGCCGGCATGCCCTTCAACATTCTGGTCCACTTTGTACCCTTTGACAACTTCCTAGTTTCCTTTGGGTAACGCTTCTCTGTTCCCCGGGTCTCCTTCAGTTGATTCGTGTGCAATTCTCTATAGCCGCCATCTTCTCTCAGCTTGCTCTTACAACCTTAGCACTCTTTGGATAGCTTTGTGCTCATCCTCTTGTCCCTTTGGCACATGCTTCCTATCTTTATTCAAAGTTACTGGTATCAATAACCTCCTTGGTACGGATTGAGGATTTGTTGTCGTCGACGGTTCTCGTCACGTTCCTCCTCTTCCCGTCAAGTCCTTTACTCAAATCGCTGTAAGATCTGTTGGCGGCGATCCTCGCGATTTTCTTCTTCTTGCAGGTTATGGAGAGCAATAAAGTGTTGTGCTAAAAGCCTTGGCAAATGGCACATAACATGATCCACTGCTGGACTTACCCTAAGTGTATCCCAGATCACACTCTCAGGAACCTCTATGTGTTCCGCCTCCCTATGGACGTAAGTCCCAATGGATGGCTTCAGTATATTTGCACAGTCTTTTGTCAGTGCTCTTTCACCTTTGAATACTTCTTCGTCACTGGTGCTTTGTTTGCTTACTGGTTGGCCATTATATGATTCTCGCCGTGTCATATGTCTACCATCCCCTCGGGTAACTCATTCTCCAGATTCATTCAGACAATGGTACCAAATGTTTTACCCCATAGGGTACGTGTTCAGAACATAACAGAATGCAAGTAAAACATAACAGTACACATATGCACAATATATAGAGAACTCACAAATATATATTCATTGTTCATAGCATTACAATGTATCTCCAGAATAACGTTTCCAGCATCACCTAACAAATCCAGAGGATAAGTACACAAACATATATAAGGGTGTCGACTGGCTGCGGGTGCCAACCGTTGGCAATCGTCGGCTAACCGCTAACCCCTCGACAACTACTTAACAAATACTAATTTACCCGACAACACTAACAAAGTGTGAATGTGACTCAAATGGGAACCTTTTAGTCCATATAGGCTTATAGCCCCATTCACACCAATATGAATGACCAGTGTTTGTTCTTCAACATTTGAATTATGGTACAAAAGAAAATTTGTTCCAAGATCGATCTATCTTGTTATGGTGAATCAAAAAATATGATAAGGTGTTTTTCTTCATGAAGCAGGTCTTTGGTAACACTAAAAATTCAGATAGTTACAAGTATTCAATGACTTAATTCACTAGCAGCTGATAGTCATTCTATATGATTGATTATTTTGTGTATGCACTTTTGCAATCTATAAATAGAAAGATGGTTTAGGGAATGAGATAATTGATCTAGAAGAATTCTCTAGTGTACCTATTGCCAAATTTTCACCTACAGGCTCAATCAGGTAGAGCCACTGAGTTTTTGAGCAAGTTATATTTTTCATAGCCTCCCTATGTTGCATTCAAGTACAAATGAAATAACCTCAAGAGATTGCAGAAGCAAAGATTGTAAAATAATATCATTTCATTGCTATAAATGTACGAAGCATAGAAAGATTAGGCAAGTCTTTTTGAAGAGATGTAATCTTTATTAAAATGATACAATGCATGTCTCACACAATAAGCTGTAAGACTGACCTTGTTAATTCAAATGCATGATGCACATGAAAGCTAAATTATACATGGATGAGTAAATGCTAAAGAATGCATGTCTAGAGGGTGACCAGTCATTGCTTGAATGACTGGTGCTTGTTGGTTGATCCATAAATCTGTTGGTGTTGTCCTGCTCCTCCTAGCTTTGCCAAGTCCTCAGTGCTCCTGTTTCCTGCACTAAACGATAGGCAATGAGTTAGAACTATGTTTTTAAGCAATGAAAGGTCATACACTATACATGAACATTCACGTATGCATGTATAAGTCAATCTTGATGTGCACTGCAAAGGAGATACATATTTTAGGTGTCCGAGAGAATCAAGAAAATCATCACGCGTAGGCATATTATTTCTAACATGTTTGCTTTATGTGCAGCTACAGACCTGATCATGTTCATTTTTAGTACGTGGGGTCAAATGGGCTCCCACAAGGGTTGAGCCCAGCGTGCTACAGGTTAGCAAATGAACTTTAAGGGGACAAGTGCATCAGGCTGGTATATAGTACAAAATAATGGAATCGCAATGAAATAATGCCTTCATTCCTAATATGCATATTGAGCAAAGATAGTTATCTTAGCAACAAGGGGTTGACATTGAAGTTTAAATCATGCTACAATGAGGTGATTACATTTAACCGTTCCATTTGATATTATCAGAGAGCAGTTCATTCATCTTTATGACAGAGATCCATGTTGAACACAGAGAAGTATAGTAAAAGAGTACTGAAAAATGATTAGTTTGCAGCCATATTACAGAAGGGGAGATACAAATTTAATCTCAAGAGCAGTCATTGGGGCTGATTGGCAATGAAAAGAACAACTAATACACAGATTCCTGAGTTATTTTTCAGTCCATTGTCATTATATATATAGGCTTGAGCTCAATACATAAGAACAAAAAGATTGCAGTCCTTCATTACACAGTGCAAGTAGTCATCTCCAGCAGATGCGATGATAAAGAATGACTATTACAAAGCAAAGATATGCTGATAAGATAATAACAAAAGCAGTTCCGACCATTAAAGGGGCTGGTTTTATATATAATGTGTTGATGTTGGAAATAAGCCACACCCAGACCGACGATGGACTGGTCCAAGAGGGGCTAGTAGCTCAGTGGTAGATCACTCCAACAGCATATGGAAGGTCCTAGGTTCGAGTCCTAGCTGGTCCATGTCCCAACATGGTATCGGAGCCAGGTCCAGGCTAGGAGCCCCAAGCACATGAGAGGTGTGGCTTAAAGGGGGGTGTTGGTGTTGGAAATAAGCCACACTCGGACCGACGATGGACTGGTCCAAGAGGGGCTGGTAGCTCAGTGGTACAGCACTCCAACAGCCTATGGAAGGTCCTAGGTTCGAGTCCTAGCTGGTCCATGTCTCAACAAAATGGAGCAGATTCGTAGCCCAATTAATAGCAAGTTATGGCTGCCAAAAAACACAAGAACACACAGAAACGGAAATCACGGGCAGTGATAATTATGACACTGGTTTTCAAGCACATCTTCCAGTTCGAATTGAACACAATAAATGCAAGGGAAAAACGCCATACAACAATTCCATATCATTCATAGTCTTTTTCCAAAAGCAAAATGCAAAAAAACTCGATTTACTTTGTGTAACAAGAATGCACACCTGAAATGGCCTACATTTGGTCAAGAAATCAATTATCATTTCCAGATTTCGAACCAAGGAGGAGAAACTCTCATGGCGGCACTTATTCAGCTCTCGGAAAACGTCAAAATGTGCCCTTCGACCTGCGGAACCTTGTTTTAAAAAATCTTCCACATTTTGTACAGAAAATCAATCATGGCGGCCTGCTGATTTAGAGCTAGATAACTCCTAGAAATTGCCCAAAATTCCTCCATTTCGTGCCAGCTAAAACCCTACAGGTTTCCCATGGCAGTGCCTTAAAGAAGAAAAATATCGAATGCCAAAAGAGATGAAAGATGAATGAGCTTTTTAGGGTTTTCTTTCACCCTATATTCATCGATGGCCTAAGGCATTTGTTTTGCCTTGATTTTTAATTTTTCTATTTCCTTTCCATGCCCCGTGAAAATGCCTAAGGGGGTCGAAAAAATGAATTACATCCCCTTGTCTATGCTTATTAAGTGACTTATTATTATCACTTAATATTGATTTTCAATGTAAATATTTATTAAGTGATAATAATAAGTCACTTAATAAATATGTTTTTAATGAAGACTTTAAGCTTAAGTTTTTTTTAAATAAATAATAATACATATTAATTAAAGTAATTTGAAATTAATCACTTAATCAAACATTTGTTTTATTTTTTTTTTTACACTTAAAATCAAAATACTAATAAATGGAGTAATAAAAATGTTTATTAAAGTGATAATTTTATGTCACTTTATTAAATATGTTTTCTCATTACATTTATAATATTTTGACTTTAAATGTAAACATAAAATTAAACAAATGTTTAATCAAGTAAGAATTTCAAATCACTTTATGAGATATTTATTTTCATTTATTGAGAAGTCAAAGAGATATTTTTGGCATTAATGAAGGTTTGCAGGCCTGTCAGGAGATATTTTGGGGCCATTTATGATGCATTTAGGATCTTTTATGGCAGAACAATGGAGGGGCTTGACTTTTGGCCCAAGTTTTCTTTTAGACCTGTTTTAGGTCTTCAAAAGGTGGGTTTTTGTGTTTGCTCGCCCAGGAGAAGGTGGAGTTTTATATTCATTGTTTTCTTTTGGAAAAGCATATATACCTCCTTTAGTCTTCTTTTAAGGGGTTCTGAGTTGTTCATCTTGAGCGGACTGTAATTTCAGAGTTCTTTCTATAGAAGTGGATGATTTTGTAACACATTTTCAGGAGAAAGACAACATTGTAACACCTTTGAATAGTAATAAGCAGTCCATGCCTTTCCATATTCTTTTGTGATTGTGAGTCCTTAGTGTTAGTACAGGTTTTTGTGACATTCTTTGTCCTTGAAAGTGTGTTTTTCAGGTGGATATCTTATGCAGGAGTATAATTACTTGCAGGTTATAAGCTGTGTGAGTGAAATAACAGTTTTAGGTTATGAGGAGTGTTTTTCTCTTCTTAGGACTGTGATTTTTAGCCTTCTTATAAACTATTAATGCAAGGGTTATGATTTATTGGGTTGTGTAGGAGAGTATTATTGCTGTTATATTGTGTGTTATTTGCTATGCATTCTCAAGAAAAATCATAATCCTTTTCAAAAATCTTATAGATTGCACTGTCAAGTGCCCAACTTCCTCCTCATGGAGCTCACTTTTCAAGTTCTGGACACATCACATGCAATGAAAGAACTGCAAGCAACGGGAATTAATCCTGATTATAGTAGAATCTGATCAAGTCATTGGTGCATGGGTCAACATATAAGAAAATAAATTCTCTGTATTGGATTGTCAATCTTGGCTGGATAACTCAACAAGATGATTTGTACTCCAAAGCTCGACTTGTAGAGAAGTTCCCACATGCATCTTAAGGAGGGCTAAATATTTGAGGAGGATCGAGGACTTTGATCAAGTTGTATTATCATTTCGGTACTACAAATCAATTTCATTTTGACTACTAAGTTTGTATGGTTGAAATGAATGATCCTCATTCATTGTATTTGATATGGCAGAGCTTTGGCAGTGTCAAATTTATTTAGTACACTTCCAAAATTGATTGCTATTCTTGTAACTTCCGAGTCCTGCTGTGCCTTTTCGACTTATGTCTTGATTTACAGTAGTTGCCTAGATAGTTCAACTTTTGTTGATACATCTGATCTCTTTTATCATTGTACAAAATTTGCAAGTTATAAGTTAGCACAATATCGTGTCATAGTTTTACCAGAGGGTTCTGACAATTGTTTTTGTGGTTGCTCTTTTCCTTTAGAATCATTTCTGGTCACTAAACACTCACATCTATTTTATTTTGTTCTCCTCTGGGTTACCTGACTTGTGTATGGCTCATTAAACATCAGAGGGCTGAACAGGTTGCATGGAAATAATAGTGGTGGATACTAAATCAGCTGCAAGATCATTGATGAGAGTGATTACAAGGGTGAGGATTTTGGAAATGACTACTGAGAAATCTTAGCTTATAAATAACATAGTTAATTCCTCCAATTCTTAATGCTAGAGAGTCACACCAATCCCCCAGTTATTGTATACAATTTTTTATATTGGGAAGAGCATTTTCAGTGATTTTGCATCTACCTCTTATATTTTTTCATTTTTTTTGAAATGTATTGCTCTTTATGTTTAGAAGTGAATGATTGCTTTCATGGGACATCATTATTGTTAAAAATGTATGAATTTTATATCTGGTTTTTAATGGGCTATTAACATAGTTTGCATTTGTGTATGATTGTTTTACTTATGATGGGACTCAATTTCTCTGTAGTTTTTTGATGCACATAGGTGTACTAGTTAACAAATATTGTAAAAACTTTCAATTCTGCATATTTTGTATATAAAGGAATCTACTTTGTATATTCCCAAGTTTCCTCCTTAACAGCCCTTTTAAGTAGTGTGACGTAATCTAAAAAAAATAGTACACAGCATGCATGGATCTATTAAAAAACCTCCTTTGTACATGGCTGTTTGAAGTTTTTGAGCACGATTTGTTGAAATTTAAAGATTTTTGTCCAGGAAGCAATTGATTTATTTAAATTATAGTTATCACTTGTTGACATGCTCTTTCTGTTTGACATTTATGAAAAAAACATATAAGGTGCCAATTACGAAGGCTATACTGTTTTTTATTTAATTTGTATTGTTTCGGAAGCTTATGAACTATTGAAGACAGACCCGGAGCTTGACTTCGGAAATTCATCTTAGAAAAGTTCCCCCAACAGCAGTCAAGTAGATCCTGGTGAATATGTATTATAGGCTGGATGTGCAGAGGGCATAATATATATTGGTGCTTTGAATTTAGGGTTGCTAGGAGACAGGCATTGGTACTGGTACGAGAGATTGGTACCAGTACCGGTATGGCTAATTTTCAAACTAGAAGGGGTTATTTGGAGAATCATTAAAAAAAAAAATTTAATAATTTATAGAAAATCTGAAAATATCATGACATTGAACTTTGAAAACAAGAATAGTGATATAGTTTACTGTTTAACATTAACTTTGAAGTTTGAGTACTGTCAAAGTTACAAACTGATACGCAAAGAAAAAACAAAAATAAAAAATATTAGATCTATCATCTATAGTTCCACGCCATGATCATCAATATCAAGGTCCTTAGCTATGATGTCCAAATACTCATCACTCTCAAACTAGGTTCCTCTATTGGTAGAATAGTAGGGTTAAATTAGTAAGGCCATCTTCTTTGATCACTTAATCTACAATGGCTGGAACTTTTGCATCAAGTGAAATTCAATCCCATTTTGTTGATGGTCCCTCATTGTATCCAAGATCTACACGAGAGAAGACGAAGTGAGCTATGAATGTACACCAGGTTCTTAGGTTTCTTTGACCCTAATTGGTTCCTCTTCAATGAAATAATGAAACCATAAACACTCCAATTTCTCTCACAAGATGAAGAGCTGGGTACTTCCAAGACCAATCTTATTGCAAATGATTACAATTCAGGGGTTTCACCTCCACTTTATAGGGTCTTTCTTTGCTTTCATATCATATAAAACTTTAAATCTTTTTTATTGCAGCCCAAAAACCCTTCATTACCTCTCTATCCTGATGTGGAGCCCTTTTATTGTTCACTTGTACGTCATACCATTTATAATTAAGGGCATATGCAACACAATAAAGAGGTGTGTTAAGTTTGTTCCATTTTCCATGTAACTTTTCCTCTTATCCAAGGATATAGAGATAGATGTTTTGCATTTGTTTTTCTCTCGACTCTCTCACACATGGAATCTATTGCTTCATAAAACATGCCTTGTCTGAATCTACAAATTTAACATCAGCCCAAAAATGGTCATCAATGATCATTACTATCACCTCAATTGTAGTATTTGATCTAGATTGTCTCCAAACTGCCCATGCATCACTAACAATTGTGGAACACAAAGCTCATTTGACTTCACAAAGACGATTAAGAAGAATTATGTAAGAAGCAAACTATGTAACAACAGGTTTGAGAAGTTCCATCTTCGCAAATTTACGATAAATGGCTTGTGTGTGATGGTTACATATGAACATTCGTATTTTTCTCCCCTTTTCTATGAGATCCAAAATCTATTAGAATTTGCCAATATCGTTGAGTGCATTATTCAATGAATGCACACAACATGGTGTCCAAGATATATGCTTTTACCTTTTTTGCACCCACATGCCTACTACTTTACGAATAGGGGCAACATTAGTAATAACTTTGACTATATGTGATGCCTTTACCTTCTCAATGCTGTCACATAGCTGGTTATGAAGAAACACTGCACTTTTATCTTGCCCTAAACAATCTATCGCCTTCAAAAAACAAGCCCCTTTGTTGCATGTTACCATGATATTAAGTAGTGGATGATTTCTAGCATCTTCCCAACATTCTTCTGCAGCCCATACTCTTTTCATTGGTGCACTTTGTTCCTCTAATTGATTAGAGTAGTGTGAAGCTTTTCATAACTAGGTGGTTTATACCCTATTGGTGCATTACTAATAGCTTGGACCATCTCTTTGTAGAGAGACGAATGAGCAAAATTAAACAATATTCTATTTGCGTAAAAGAATCGTGCAATTGTTGCATCAACTACTTCTCGACCTTGCACATCAAACAATCTTCCAATGCGTTTGAGCTACCAATCTATGGTCTTTTGTGAGCATATTGTGCTGCTACGTCTCCAGAAGACACATCCACCTCTGACTCTCTATTTTACTTTGAGCTGCAGTAGTAGTTGCCCCTATTGTTGAAGGATGATAGCTCAGATTAGCAACTTTCCCATCAGCCCTTTCTTGATCCCTCACAACATCATATCGTTCTCCCTCATATGGACAATTATCAACACCTTTTCTAGGTATGTGAAGGAAATGAGCCTTCACCCTCGTGTAAGTGCATTGCCCATTGCATTGGACAAAGCTTATATTTGATTGTGACTATTTGACCTATCCATTTTGGCCCTTGGACATGATTGCAATATTTCCACAATGGGTACAAGCCTTGTTTTTGTCCATTTTGAATCTGAATCAACAAAAAAAAAAGAAAAAAATGAGGGTTTGGCAAATTGGTCTCAAAGATTTGTCTCAAAAAAAGGCGTCTATCCTTGATTCCCTCCATTCTACATTTTTTTAATCTTGACATTCAGTGCCCAACGGCAAATCTCAATGCTTAATTTTTGGGTTTGATTGTCTAGGTCTGTTTTGTTTTTTTTTATGGTTAATTTTGTGACTTTTTAAAATCTGAGATCTCAGCCAAAGTATAAGTTTATAAGTTATTAAAGTTATATTTATATAGTTTAAATTTTAATTTAATAATTTTTTTTTATTGGAATAAGGCTAAGCCTATACAAATTACAAACACAAACTGTATTTTAAGAGGTCAATAGAAATGTAGACTCTTTTTTTAATTGAAATAACTAAAAGCTTATAATTTTTTTGGAAATTTACAAAACGTAGACTCAGACTGTGTTGAGTTTGCCATTTGACCAGCGATTTGCTGCCTAAAGGACACTAAATGGATGCTATTGATTGTAAATAAATGGCATCCACTTAGGGTTAAAAGGTTAAACAAATATCTGTAGGCTGGAAGTTGTCCGTTTCTCCTGCAATGCTGTGGCAAAAAAACCTTCACGCAGTGTTTTCTGTCTCTCACGATGCGTCTTTTGCCTCTCCCGACATGTCAGAACAACCAATGACAGTCACCGAGATGTTAATATTGGTACATCTATTGACGACAAGTAATTTCCAGTAACAGGTTCCATAAGTTTTTATCGGTTCTTTCATCTCATGGATTCTAAAAAATACATAATTTTTGTGCTTATAGCAATTTATTTTGTTGCTGATGTTTTAGAGTATCTGAAATATGCATCTGCGTTGTACGTGGAACTGATGACATAAGGTTTTCCATGTGGTCTTTTGAGATTTCTTTTTTAAATTCTTGGCATCTGATGGTGCACGAGATGGAGTCGTTCTTAAGATTAATTTATTAAGCGTTATTGAATTATAACATATCAATACATTGTACGAAAAAATCAGGTCACATTATAGAATCATTTTTTGGCATTTTGTATAGCATTTTGAAACTGATATATTTTCTAATGTTTGCTGTGAAGTCATTCTAGTATTTGAACGTTTTGATTGCTATAAAAGTTACATGGAGTAAGATTCATGACAAATCTGATAGTAAATTTAGTAATTTATTCAATTTCTTAGATTTGTATTTTTATTTTTATTAGTTATTAGTTATTACTTGTTTTGATGAAGGAAACAGATTTTTATTTTAAGAAAGTCACAGGTTCAGAGAAAACCATGCCAGTAATCCAATGTTCTTGCAATGTATGCAATTTGCATAATGGAAATGGTTAGAGTCCTGATGTGCTAGTGAGTTGGCATCAAGGCCAAGTAGCCCATGATCTGCAAAGAACCTGTTCTATCTTAGGCAGATCAAAATATCAAAGCTATACTACACGGCTGCAGTAAACAAATAACAGAAGGAAGAACTCTAAATTAATAGTGTAGTTATCATTTTGCACAATTGGTTGACAGAAACATTAAACTGTTTGCTTACACGTTGTAGTTCAAATCTCTAGTGGTTGTATCTGATGACAATTTCATTGTGAGCATAACCACTGAGAAAATCAACTTCTGCAATTCATCTGTAAACTGTGGCATGACTTAGGGCTTCAGCAGTTGGTTTAGCTCTTAGCAATGTATCGGTGATTAATGATTCTAGACACTTGTGATAGTCTGCCTGAACCTTCAGCCTTGATATTATTATACAGGTATACTGTTAAGGGATCCTCTTGCTTTAATCCTTGGGATTAACGAAATGGGGGTATTGGAGATTAGATAACTAATACTTAAGACAAGGTCGTATAATACTATAATGCAATATTGTACCCCCCAAATTTGTTGTTGATCAAGTCCAATCTGCTGTAAAATTTCAAATATAAATGTCTAGTTTCTGTAATCAATTGCCTTAGACACATTTAAGTTGCCAAAATTCAATATCTATGCTAAGCTAGATGTAACAAGTAAAGGAAAATCTTGACTATACATTTTAGCCAAATGAAAGGAGGATTGTTTCATTTCTCTAGTCAGTGAAGTCTCGTATATCATTAATGTTATTGAAGGAAAAAGTCCGGCGGTCTAATAGCCATGTCTGAAGCTCTGGACGTTTTCCTTGAATTTTCCATGACATAGTAATTACTTTTAAAGCGTCTTTCTTGTGTAAGTTGAAATGTCTGTTCATTTTTATAGGTACATACTGTGAATTGAGGAGAAGAGAGCAAGGAGAGAATAAATCGAATTTCATAAAGACTTTTAAATAGATACATACGAAGTTTGATATTAAAATTTCTAGATTGAAAACCAAATATATTTTGACAATTTCACATATATTCAACACCACAGACAATTGATAAAGTCAGATTGTTTCAGAATTTGTTTTGCTCTGTTTCGTTCTTAGCTTTATTATTTTCGATTTTATTCACAATTTTCCTTATTCATCTGAATCTGAACTTGAACCTATGGTAAGGGTAGATCCACTTTTATGGAGTCCAGACTCCATACTAAAAATTGCAATGTGAAGGTTGGTGATGCAAATCTAAATTGGATTATGTTTTTCAAATGGCGCCTCTTTCAAAAGAAGGATCATGCTTATATCGAAACCTTGAAACACCCTCCCTGTTTGTTTTCAAGTTCAAAATAAATTTTATGCTATGATAAGGAAAGATGCAAATTTACAAGTGGTTGAAATTCCAGACCAGTATTTTAATTTCAAAGTTGTTTGTACTCTGATCTTTGTATGGCACATTTGGATTGGATGATGCATCTTTCCAATTTAAGATGATTCATAGATTGAAGACTCGATGCATTCTCATTATGTTGAAAATTGATTTTATAAAATAGCAGTGTTGCTAGGACACAAGTTTCTGGTACCAAGATTTTAGTTTGGAAGCAAGGCGATCTCCTTGGGACATTTTGTATGAACTTTGGTGATAAAATTCATCACATTTTGGTGTATGGTCAGAAAATGGATCTGAGCAATAGAACCCTTCGATTTGGGTCATTTCCACTTGTGAGGGAATTGAAACTCATCTTAGGGTGAAGCGCTCTCCTCTTGGTTTAAGGGTGGTCAGTTTGCGGTTAGTTTGGAGCCTCTTCATTGCTGTCTACATTGATATCTCAGACTCCCACTTGCAGCTGCAGGGCGACAGAAGGATTTCGATTTGCACATTGGAGGAGGATATTGTTTGTTTCTTCATCGCCTCTCTTAGGCGATCTCTACCAGATTCCGGGAAGGGCAGATTTCATTGCAGTAAATTTGGTTTTGCGCAATTCAGATCTTTAAGATTTTAAAAGTGCTCTGCATGGACGAATCTAGGGTTATTGGCGTGTGGGCTGATGTGGGCTGGGAAGGTCAGCCACATGTCCCACAGCTGGTCTTCAGTGCAGAATTGGTTGAAGGCAGACTTATGAAATTTCAAACCAGTCTCCAAGTATTTTCGGGGTTTTTTGAGAGGTCCAAGCAGTGGAAATTGGTGGAGTGTGGACAGATCTGGTGAAGGGCATCAATGATTTTTGGATCGTAGGCATTTTGGTCAGGGCCCATGGCAAAAGTTTATCCCAAATCATTTAAAGGGGCTTTCGGGTAAACGGTCTACAGAGCTGGGAGGAAAACCGTCCTATGCGAAAGTTGTGAAGTTTTCATCTGTAAATGAGGCAATTAGGGCTTCTCGGTTGAACACTGGTGCAAAGATGATGGACAAACAATCTAACAGTAACCCGCTTGAGTTATCTTCGTCACATCAAAGGAGGGATAAGGTAAGAGAATCTTCAACATCAGGAAAAGACGATAAGGTAAGTGAAAATCAAACCGGCTCTGATTTAGGAGGTGGGTCTTCACAGGTATGGGCTCCTGTTCCATGCATTGATTTACTTGATTCTGTTGTGGATTTGAAAGCTCGTTGTTTGCATACACATGCTATTTCTGGGGAAATATGGGGTGATGCAACTAGTTTATCTAAATTTGATCATAAATTGCACAAAAAGTGGTCTGATATGCGTTATTTTCAATTACTCTCTGCAAATGCGTTTATTATTGTTTTCAACTCTTCTTCTGTTAGGGATGAAGTTTTAAAATCTTCACATTACTGGTTTGGTAAAAATTTAGTGTTTGTTTCGACTTGGAAACCATTTTATGTCCCTGCTTGGTCAAGCTTTAAATTAGTTCCTTTCTGGTTTGGCTTGCCCAAATTACCGTTTGAATTTATGGACCCAAAGGTTTTGGAACAAATTGGTAATACTTGTGGTTCTTTCTTATCATCAAGATTTGATTTTGTGGAGGGGGAGGTTTTGGTAAAAATTTGTGTCTTGACTAACCCTAATAATGTTTGCCCTCGAACCTGTATCATTAAATCTCATGAGGGTATCTAGAAACAACCAATTAATAAGTTGGAGAAAGACTTTGGTAAAACTTCCTTGCAATTGGATGCTCCTTTGCTTATGGATTTTTCGAAATCCTCTGTTCTGGATAAGGCAGAACATTGCTTGGGTAGTAACGATAATCCATTTCTGGATAAACTATTAGTTAATGGTTCCACTGGGAAACCTCCCGCTACTTTTGAGGTTAACTAGGCTATGAGGGATGTTGGGAAGCGAGAGGTTTATGTTGTGTCTCATGATCCGGAGTCTGTAGGGTTTTTTACAAGTAAGGATAAGACAGTAGCTCACTAGAATATTGTGGTTTCGGGGGACAACAATGTGGATGATCTACTTCCAAATCTCACTACCTCGAATTCCTTGGATAAGTCACTAAATGATGGTGGTGGGAATCTTGTCTGTCCTGTGAAGTCAAAAGAATACTTAGAAAGTTGTTAGGGGATTGGTCAGATTTTTGCGAAGAATGATGGGGTTGTTTCAGAGTCTAATGTTGGGGTTTCTTCTCTAGGGTTTCCTGATGATGCTATCCTTGCCCAACAAGTCAAAGAATTGGTGTCTAATTCTTCGCAGCATGTTGATGTGGATGTGGATGTGGATAATAACGCCACCTTAGGAAATAATATTCAGTTGGGGGACATTCCTGTTATTGTGCCAGATGAAAATCTAGTTCACCAAGTAAATGATCTTTTTAAAGATCATGAGCTTTAGATGGCTGAGGACATTACGAATAGGATTATCTGTTCCATTGAGAATGACTTGGGGGGAATTAAATCGACCCTTCCTATTTTTGCATCTGCTAACCCTTTTGAGATTTTGGCCTCATCAGAAGTGGGCACCATAGATAATTTAGCCATGACTTCTCCTAAGTCAAGTAAGAGTTTACCAATTGTTCAAACGACTCTAATTAGGGCTTCATCTGTGGTTTCTCCTAGTAGGGGTAGACCTCCAAAGAATCGAAAGACTCAATTGGAAATTGATGCTGGGATTCAGCAGACTTTGTCTCTTTCTCCTGGTGTTGGGAAAGGGAAGCATTCGGTTTCTCTTGGTGACGCTATGAAAGAAAGTGGTACTCCTAAGGGCAAGAGGAGTAAGAGGTCTATTATCAGTCCTCCTGTGACTAGGTCAGGGGCTGTGAAGCGTAATCTTCAAAGTAGTTTTGGAGAAGGAAAGTCTTCTCCGTCTAAAGGAAAGAGGGGAGCCTTGGTCTCCCCTCGAGAGCAATGAAAATTATATCTTGGAATGTTAGGGGCTTAAATGCTCCTAACAAGAGGCGCTTAATTAAGTCCCAGATGGACTTAGTTAAGTGTGATATTTTCATGTTGCAAGAGACAAAATTGTCAAAGGAGTCTGCTGATTTGGTTTTTTCTTCTTGGAGAAAGTGGGAATTCCTCTCCTCTCCAGCTTGTGGTGCATCAAGGGGTTTGGCATTGCTTTGGAATAACTTTAACATTGAGGTTGAGCTAGTTGCTTCTACTGTAAATTGGATGTTGGCCTTAGTTAAAAGCAAGCTTTCGAAGGTTAAGTTTTGGCTTTTTAATATTTATGCTCCTTCTGGTATTCAAAGGAAGACTAAATTATGGGGAGAACTTTAAGAGGATTTCCTCCCCTTTAAGGCATGGTCCCTTTATAATCTTTGGGGGGGATTTTAATGCTATCACTGACTTGGGAGAAAAGAAAGGAGGTATTCTTCCTAATAAAAAAATTATGGAAGACTTTGGGATGTTCATTAAGGACATGCGTCTTTTTGATTGTCAGTTTCAGAATGGGATTTTCACATGGACAAATATGCGAAGAGATTTTTCTCAGATTGCAGAAAGGTTAGACCGGTTTTTGTTATCAGATGTTTGGATTGATTCAGAGTTTGAATTTTTTTCCTCTATTCTTCCAGTTTCGGGGTCAGATCATTTTCCAATTTCTCTATCAATTCTGGAAGATAAAGCTCCTTTTAAGTCACCTTTTAAATTTGAACCTATGTGGTTTAGAGATTCTTCCTTTTTGCCTTTGCTCAAAAAATGGTGGATTTCTGCTCCTTATTGCTCTGGATCCCGAATGTTTCAGATTGCTAAGAAGTTGAGATTTTTGAAATTTAATATTAGAAAATGGAATATATTGCATTTTAAGAACATCTTCCAGGAAAAATAGAGGATTGTCCAGAGAAGAAATCTATTGGAGACAGAAATCAAGGGAGATTTGGCTTTCAGATGGTGATAGAAATACAAAAAAATTTCACTCTTCAAAAAAAATTAAGAGAAGTAGAAATAGGATATCTTGTATTGAGTGTCCAAATGGCAGACTTTTAACAGAACAGGAGGATATTGCTTCAGAGGCAATTAGGTTTTTTAAGTCACTATTGTCTTCGGAGCATGGAGATCTTCATAATAATATTTCTTCTAATATTCCTTCTTTGGTATCTTTGGAAGATAATAAAATGTTGATGTCTCCTTTTTCTTTGGATGAAGTTAAGAATGTTGTTTTTGCAATGAACCCTGATAAGGCTCCGAGACCGGATGGATTTACTCCTTTATTTTTTCAGAAATGCTGGGATTTTGTGGGGAATAATGTTTTATTGGCCCTTGAGGAAGCTAGAAAGAATAGGTCTGTTTTGAAAGAGCTTAATACTACAATGATTGCAATTATTCTTAAAAAAGAGGTTACCAAGACATTTGCTGATTTTCGCCCTATTGCTTTATGTAATACTTTGTACAAGATTTTTACCAAGGCTATTTCTTTAAGGTTGGCTAAAATTCTGCCTAGGATCATTTCTTTAGAACAAGGTGGTTTTGTTCCAGGAAGGGAGATGACAGAGGGAGCTATAGTGGCGCATGAGGTTCTGCATTCTATTTCTACTCAGAGAATCCCGGCCATGATCCTCAAATTAGATATGATGAAAGCATATGATAGAGTAGAATGGGGGGCGTTGTGTGTTGTTATACTTAAATTGGGCTTTTCCAAGGCATGGGTCAAATGGATTCGTGCTTGTATTTCTTCTGCAAGGTTCTCGGTTCTAATTAATGGCTCCCCTTGTGGTTTTTTCTCCTCTTCTAGGGGTTTGAGGCAGGGTGATCCCCTGTCTCCTTTCTTGTTCATTCTTCTAGCTAAAACGTTCAGTTGGGCTATTAGAGACGCTAAGCTGGGAGGGCTTTGGAAGGGAATTAAGATTCATAATGTTCCACAAAGCATTTCGCATTGCTTGTTTGTAGATGATACCTTGTTATTTGGTTAGGCCTCTTTAAGTGAGGCAAGAGTGATAAAGGGGATAATACAGAATTATGCATCCTTTTCTGGTTAGAGAGTCAATGTTGATAAGTCAAAGATTTTTTTCCTTCATGCTTCACAATTGGTTCAGGATAGATTGAAGA
The DNA here is from genome assembly GCF_030272615.1 of Cryptomeria japonica. Lineage (NCBI taxonomy): Eukaryota > Viridiplantae > Streptophyta > Pinopsida > Cupressales > Cupressaceae > Cryptomeria > Cryptomeria japonica. Next base: position 765,306,509 of record NC_081407.1, on the reverse strand, counting down.
TTTTTTGGGGATTTGCATTTGGAAATCTTCCTTGTTCTTATCTTGCTATACCTTTCTTCATTAAGAAGGATAGAGTTGAGTTTTGGGATAAGATCATTTCAGTTATCTCTAGAAGGATCCTATCCTGGAATCATAGAGAGTTATCTTTGGCTGGTAAGATTGTTCTTATTAAGTCTGTCCTAAATGTTGTTCCTATTTATCTCATGTCTGTTTTGCAGTCTCCGAAAGTGGTTCTTGTTAGTTTGCAAGATACTCTTAGGTCCTTCCTTTGGAGTAATAATAAAAAACGTAAGAAGAAACTCCCTCTGGTAGCATGGGATAAAGTTTGTTTGCCTAAAAACCTTGGGGGCACAGGCATTAGGAGTCTGGAAAGTCAGAATTTAGCCTTAGGTGCTAAGTTGGTTTGGAAATTGTATGAGACCATTCTCCTTTTGGGCACGAATTATGTTTGCTAAATATTTAAATAATGGACCAAGAGAGTATGTTTTTCAAGTTTCTAATTTACTGTTAGTTCAGCTATTTGGAATTTTCTATGTAAATGTAGATCAGTGATTTTGCCTCATCTCTCATGGATTGTTCATAATGGTAGAAAGGTCAGGTTTTGGGAGGAAGTTTGGAATGGACATCCCCCTTTGGTGAACTCGAGAGATTGGTCTCCTTTAATTTCCACTCTTTCTTCCCTTTGGGGTGTCTTTGTGGCTGATTATTTTGAAATTGAGTATAGTGGGAATCTTAAGGTGACAAAATGGAAATCAATTGAGTTTTTTGATATTGATCAAAATGTGAAATTGGAATATGAAAAGTTGTTGGGGGAGAGAGTAATAATTCTTTCTGATGCCGACGATGAGCTTATCTGGACAAGGAATATCTCTGGTAAGTACACAATTAAGGATGGCTATAATTCTCTGTTGGTTGCTAAAGATTTATCTACTTGGCCATACAAGCTGTTTTGGCATATGGCTTGCCTCCCAAAGGCTGGTGCTTTTGCTTGGTTAGCAGTGCAGGACAGGGTCCTTACAGGAATGAGGTTGGATAGGTTGGGTATTACTGCAGTATTTTCTTGTGTCTTTTGTAATAAAAATTTAGAATCCTCTGCACACTTGTTTCTTCACTGTGATTTTGCCTATGCTTGCTGGTAGTGGTTGTTTGAAAAGCTTAATCTATCATTTGTTATTGGTAAGGATCTCCTTTCCCACTTTAGATCCTGGCCTCTCCTGTTTGCCTCATCTTTCTATGCATGTCTTTGGATTATTTCTCCATCTATTGTGATTTGGAATATTTGGTTAGAGCGTAATAATAGGATTTTTAAACAAACAAGTTCTTCCTTGGCTGAGGTTTTATTGAGGATTGAATCTTCCATCTCTAAAGTTGCTTTGTCTTTTATCTATAAGAATTTGGAAACCCTTACCTCTTTTTCTCATTGGGATGGTAGGGTAACTCGAGTTTGGAGAATGTTATCAATCTTACCTTCTCATGGATCTATTTTAAATAAGACTAATGCTATAAGTAAAAGAAATTTTGCTTGCTGGAAACCTTGTCCGCAAGGGCACTTTAAATTGAATTTTAATGGTGCTTCTCGTGGGAACCCTGGCCTGGCAAGGGCAAGTATGGTAATTTATGATCATAAGGTAAGATTTGTTCAGGCTCGTTGTCATGCGATTGGTTTCAAGTCTAACAATTGTGCAGAATTCTTTGCTTTGTCCTTTGGTTTGGATATGGCTATATCTTTGGGAATTAAGGACTTGATAATTGAGGGTGATTCTATGGTTATTATTCAAAGTGTCATGAAAAAGAAGTCGAATTGTTGGCAATTACAATATATACTTGATCATATTTTGCAAAAATTAGATTTTTTTGATTCCTTTTTGATTTCCCACTGTTATAGGGAAGTGAATAAGATTGCAGATTTCTTGGCTAACTTAGCCATTGACAGTGAAGCTAATATGCGGGAGGTAAGTGTGGATGAGATCCCTTCCTTGGTTTTTGAATATTTGAAGTAAAGAAGGGCATAGTTGTATTCTTCATCAACCTCCTTATTTGGTGTGGCTTTTCTTTGGTGTGGGTTCTGCTATGCTTGGTCACAATGTTTATTTTGACAGGGTCTCTAATTATGGTTTCATTTCTGCTATGTGGTATCATTCTAACCAGTGGTTTGAAGAATTGTGTTTCATAGACGGGTGGTTCAGACTGATGTTTTTTGGCAGCAATGGATATGCATCCTTGGGTGATCATACTTTAATCTTCCTTCTATATGCTTCTGTTGGCGGCTTCCTTTATATCTAATGCGGCTTATGTAATTGGGATGGGTTTTTTGATGTACTATGCCAATAGGCATTTGGTATTGGGTAGAATAGGCTTGTGTTACTTGAGCAATACTGAAGGGTTTTCTTACTGGTTCTTTCCCTTTAGTGCTTTTTGAACCAGACACTGTGAAAAACTTTTAAAATTTAATATAGTTCAGTGGTTCTATCCACTTTTATCAAAAAAAAAAAAAGTTTCTGGTACCAAGATGTCCTCTATTGAATCACCTTTATTTCATTATCCAAGCTTCGATCAAAGGCACGGAGATGTGATACTTCCCTTATTTCTTAACAGTCTTCTGATACCAAGAGATTTTATTCCAAGTTTCTTTGCATCTCCTATGCAGTTTCCTGGCTTTAACTGCAATAACTAATAAATAAAATAAAGACTAAAAACATGCAAAAGTGGCTTCTCACTACTACCTAACTGTAATTGACAAACCCCCATGTTCTAATCTCATTTGCTGAAGTTTCAAAAATAGATTTCTTCTTTTTAAAATTGTGTATGTGTACTATATAGTATATACCATATTTTCGAATTTTTGCATAAATACTTAGATGTTTATTTTATTTCTGGTGTCACCTAGTACTCACCTCATTTTGTTTCTTGAAAAATGGTGTACCTGTAATTGTCCTCGTTACCTGGCAACAGTGGGAAATAGCCATGTTGTGCTAGAATCTATTTCCTTCGTTAATTTAATTAACCTTACTGTTTTGGGAATCTAGAGAACACTTCAACTAGTCTGGTTAAATGGATCTTATAAGCAATTAAAGTTGCATTGGCTATTGGATTCAATTTTGGTGTATCTCAGGTTTTCGCATTCATTTTTTTTAGAAGCTAAACAAGATTTCATTGTAATACTCTTCTTGTTTCTTATGAAAAGTTTAAGTTGCATTAGCTTCATATCAAAGTCTCGCATTGTATTTGGTACAGTCGTCGTTTTGTAGAGGAAAAACAATTCAATAGCATAAAAAAATTCTCAGGTTACCGTGGAGCTAAATTATTGTTAACTTTCATGTATTCATCCCATCCATATGTTCTTAACAATGAAAATGAATAAAACACGGGATTTTCAGGTATTAAATGGCAGCCATATGGGGCTGTTTGGACAGGATAATGACCATCTATCCTTTATAAGAAATATTCTATCCTGAAGAAATAATGAGATATTGATCGTTGTTAATGTCAGATCAGCCAACATATTTTGGCTAGATGATGCGTGAGTAGGGATATTTCACAGATCTTTTGGCTTTCTTAGTCAATATGAAAATTGAACATTCAGAAAATGGTGAAATTGCTACATCCATCACAATAAGATATTGATCGTTGTTAATGTCAGATCAGCCAACATATTTTGGCTAGATGATGCGTGAGTAGGGATATTTCAGAGATCTTTTGGCTTTCTTAGTCAATATGAAAATTGAACATTCAGAAAATGGTGAAACTGCTACATCCATCACAATAAGATATTGATCGTTGTTAATGTCAGATCAGCCAACATATTTTGGCTAGATGATGCATGAGTAGGGATATTGTTGGGAATGTGAAGTCCAACAGTCACATGACCATTCACGTTCTCCCAACTGTTCATTTCATATCTGAATATGATTATATAATGGCTGTGTGCAGCCCATGTATTAGAGTTGATTAATGAAATGATTCCCTGCTTTGAGTGTGGATGTAGGCAAATTTGCCGAACCACGATAAATCGTGTGTTGTCTCTTGTTATTGCTTTATTCTGTTTTTGTTATTGTATCCTCTGCTCATTCTAATCTTTACAATTGATATCAGAGCCATTTTGGCTTGAGCAGAGATGGAGGAAGAAGGAGAAGGTAAAACTTATAACTTCTATGGCAGTTTTACGTTCCATGTAAAACTATGCTTCTAGCGCCGCATACATTGGTGGGATGGCTAGAAGAAAGAGGGGAACTCAGTTGAAGAGGAGAATCCAGCGAAAGAAAATGATGTTGGGATTCTTATTTGCTCTCCCCTTGAGCCAGCCTTGGCACTTATTGGCCAAACTGTTAATGGTCGGGAAGTTATTGACATTCGTGTGGTGAAGGTTGAACGTCGTGATAATCCTTGTATAGACGTTGGAATTTCTAAGCAGAAAGATGCTGGAAAAGAGGTGGTTGTTGAAGAGGATGAACTCAAGAGATTGCGGGATGAAGAGTGTATGCCGTCGAAGACCCAAGTTGAATCTGCTGTTGACTCCTGGGATGAGGAGGGTGCAAATTGGAGTGAGGTAGCAGAGCAAGGAGACTTGGGAGAAATTTTGGCTTCGAAAAGCTCTGCAGATGGCATAACCTTGACAAATATAAAGAGGCACTCCCATGATGATGACAACCTTTGCATAGATAATTTCAGAGAAGCCTATGAGCCTATGGACTTGGATGAAGTCCAGATAAAATACAGTTTTTTGGTTTGAAGCAGAAGCGACCTTTAATGGGAGTCGAGGACATTGGGCATCGCTCCAAGCGATTTCATGCGTCACAAGGAGAGAAGGGAGATATGGTTCAACAACTTGATTGGATGGATATTGATGATTGTGTCGACGAGGATTATGAGCAGAATAATGAGAAGCCTTTGCACATTTTTGTGACAAATTCAAAGGAGTCTGAGCAAAAGAAGGGGTGCGTGTTGCCTAGGTCTAAGATGTCCAACTCTGATATTGCTAGAATTGTGAACTCTGACGAGGTGCAAAGTGTTGTGAGACTGATTAAGACGGAAGTTAAATATAAGCCGCTCAAGAAGACCTCGCTGAAGAATTTGGGGGCACTCTCAAAGCTTAATCCTTATGCAAAGATTTCTAGGAGAAATGCTCTTTTTGCTGAAGTAGAACGTATTAAGGCTACGAAGGAACAATTGTTGGATGTAGCGACCCTCGCGTTTGGAGATGAAGCTGGAGCGATGGAGAAGACCATGCTAGCAATGAGGCACAAAATGCTGCAGGTATTGCAGCTAGGCCCAGTTTTGGGTAAACTCATTTCCAACGACTTAGTAGAGCAACGCATTTTGGCCTATATGACAATTTGTAACGGAAAAGGAAGAATTTTGGCTTGTGTGGAGAGGTGCACGGTAATATCTCTAAATGGGGCGCTAACTTACGAAGAGCTTCTCAGAGAAAGGAAATCTTCAGAACCAAAAGGAATGCAAAGGGTTTTTAGCACAACAATTTTAGAGCGAAAGAAGGCGGCGAATTGGCTAGTTGTGGACGAAGCCATTAACGATGATAACTCGGTTGTTTGCCTGCACTCAAAAACCATGAAAAAGTTACAATTGTTCGATGGAGACACAATCCTTATAAAAAGAAAGAAGAGGAAGGATACGATTTGTGTTGCCTTGGCAGACAAGACTTTCGTAGAACCCACGATTCATCAAATTCCTTTGGAACGACACTTTGTGAAACCAGAGGTTGCTTACCTGAAGCTCCGATTTATTAGAAGCTGCAGCGCTTCGTTGGCTCCGATGATCTTGGAGCACCTGGAGTTCACGCATGAGAGTGGCGGGGATCTCCAGCAGTCGTTGAGGTGGTATGTGGTGTTGCCTTTGTATGTGAGGGCAGGCGTTTTGTGGCTTTCATGTTTGCCCTAAATGCACAGCTTGCCAAGGAGTTGCTACCCATCATTCACGCTTTGGATCGGCAGAATGGAGTTTTCTAGAGAAATCCGTGTCTCGTGTTTGCAGTTTCATCCCTCAGTTCTTCGGCAAGTAGAAATAACAATAAAGAGAATGTCAATGTCATCTCGGTAGATCTTCAAGTGAACGATTCGTTGCAGATGGATGTGAGGCATTTTTCAAAGAGTGATATGAGGCATTGCAAGGAAAATGAAAAGGTGCAGGTTTTGTTGGATGGTACTTCGCCTAGTTTGGAGATCGAAACTGCTGGTGAGAAACAATATTCTCATTACCAACAACCATGTCTGAGAATTTGTAACAGAGGAATTTTGGCCAATTCCAATGATGATAGTGCCAATGTAGATAATGAGTATATGAACGCATTACCAACCGCTTGTATTGATTCGGTGAAGCTGGTGTATATAGGGAATCATTTTGGAGTTAATATTTTCAACAATGACAAGTTTTTACAGTTTGCTTTGCATGGCTATACAAAGAAAGAAGTAAAGCTACTATTTGAGACAGGGAATGAAGTAACGCCTCTACCAAAGATAAAAATCCCCCTGGCCGAAGTTAAGGTGGCAACTGTCATAGTCATCATTGCAGAGGACCCATGTGACTAGCTGGACAAAGTTAATGATGCAGTCAGTGTGGATTGTGTAAAAATGGAGATTGTAGATTCTCTCATGCGCTAGGCTGTTCTGAAGTTGGTGAGTGCAAATAACTGTTACAGCGTTACTGTTATTGAAAAGAATCAAGATGTGGAAGGTCTGTTACAAAGTAGTTACAACGTGTATGAAGTTTTTGTGGTGAATCAAGAATGTCTCACTCAGCAGAAGGAGAAGATCAAGGAAGATGACAGATTTTTCGATGTTCTATCACGAGGGAGCATCGATGATCTTAAGGATTCATTTCAGGATGAAGGGTTTATTTTAGAACGAGTTAATGATTTTTTCAATGTTTTGGATATATTAGCTGCAAGAGTTAATCATAATGTCATTCAGTCTAACGTGCTTTGGAAAAGATTAATCCGAAGTGTATGCGAGCAGAAGATCGCGAAGCTAAAATCTAGCATGTTGGTTTTAATGTGAATTTCGAAAATGGAAGTAGGGATGCAAGTGCATGGTTGTGCCAGTTGGCCTTCACGAGGGAGATTGTTGGGAATGTGAAGCCCAACGGTCACATGACCATTCGCATTCTCCCAATTGTTCATTTCATATTTGAATATGATTATATAATGGCTGTGTGTAGCCCATGTATTAGAGTTGATTAATGAAGTGATTCCCTGCTTTGAGTGTGGATGTAGGCAAATTTGCTGAACCATGATAAATCGTGTGTTGTCTCTTGTTATTGCTTTATTTTGTTTTAGTTATTGTTTTCTCTATTCATTCTAATTTTTGCAAACATTTCACAGATCTTTTGGCTTTCTTAGTCAATATGAAAATTGAACATTCAGAAAATGGTGAAATTGCTACATCCATCACATTTTTTTATTTCATTTTGTGTTAAACTTGGAAGAATGTCTTAATGTGATAAGATTTTTGATAAGTAACATTTTTATGCTTAAAATGGCTTATAGCTTCTTTTTTTTTCATATTCATTTTATATCTTTTTGTACCAATTTTCATTTATGTTCTTTTTATTTTTTCTAATTTTATCGTCAATTGTACCTCTGGACATGTGCCCCTTACCTCAAGATAATCACATAATTGATATGGTTCATTTCTATGTCACTTGTGATCGACTTGGAATGACCCAAAAATTCAAAATTTTATATTTGAACACCCAACTCTCATACACACTTCTAGACATGATCGAGTTTGGCACACATTATGTCATAGAATTTCAATATTCAGTGTGTAATTAATTTGCATTTAGAAAATAGAGGACATTACAGAGAATAATTAGCACACCATTATCAGATATACATCACCATATAGGTTGTTTGATTGCTTGCGTATGTTGTTTTTGGTATTGTTCACATTCATTAATCCAACCCACGAAGAGTTTTGACCTAGGATAATCAATTTACCTATTGAGTTGACAAAGTCTTGAATGGTGTCATATTTTAGACAATATCTTGATGAATTTAGATATTGGGGAGGCAAAGATGAGTAGTTTTTCATATGTTCATTTTGTTGGATTGCACAAAGTTCTTAATTTTCTCAATTTTATGGCATTGATGCTCTTGTTGGATCAATTGATGTTGGTAGACCCTTCTTGACTACACATATTTATGTGCCTCATCAATGCACTATGTGCAATCATATGTGTTTAGGTCTACTTGAAGAGACTAGTAAGCTTCTCATAAACACATCTGAATATGAGGTCTATTATACGACACCTACACAAGATGAGCCAATATGGTTTAGAACATATGTGGATGTATTAGGGGTGCTAGACCTTGTAAAGGCATCAAAGGCAAGAACACAAGGAGACCCATCAAGAGCTAGAGAAGAGGAGAAAAAGATCAATCTTATATAGAGGTAAAACATCAAGTAATTTTATAATGCATTTATTTAGAAATAATATAAGATGCTATTAGTATTAATGTATATTTAAGTGAGATTTAACAATTACTGACATAGGATGAACTTAGAGATGTTCAATATGGTACTTTTTAACCATTTTGTTTGGCCTAGACTTGATGGTATAATTTATTTGTACATGTTGAATTTTTTTTTTTTAATCGATAAACGACATAGCCAGAGAAAATTGTATTAAAATATTGATCCAATTACATAGCAGTAGTCAGGAACTTTTGAGTGCTAAAAAATAAGGGCAGATTCCCCATGAAAACCAAAATATTCCACTGTAGAAAACAAACGAGTATTTTTCAGATTTAAGAGAAAGGAGGCAATCTAGCAACCTCAATGGTCTAAAGTTTATCACCAATTTCTTTCTAACTCCTCAAGTTTGAGAATATCAACAAGACATAGATCTAAATATCCAATGAAAAACTAGAGATTTCACGTCAAAAAGCAAAACATAATTCATATCTGTATCCATGCTTCCCAGTCAGCCTTAGGCTGAAGCACCTTCCTGAGCACGACCCCTGCCTTGCGGATGACCTCTTTTGCCTGACACACCCGTCTGCCCACGACCATGGCTCATATGCTGTTCATCACTACTTCCACCAGAAATCGACGGCTCATCGCGTTCTAGCTTTGGCGGAAGGAAGCCGTTTAGCCTGGCGAAGTCTATGAATTCGTCCTCCCTGTCTCTATTCTCTGGCTCATTTCCCAAGAGCTTCCAATTGAGGAACCTGACCGCCATTGCTGCAAAAGCCCTATGTTGCATTTAGGCAGGGCCTTTAAGGTCCAGAGGAAACAGGTAGTAGTTGATAGCTTCACCTAGGATTGAGAATAGCATCATGTCTCATGGTCGAGGTATCCAGTGTTGAGGATAGCACGGTTAAGGACTACATCCAGTCCCCCCAATACATCTTTCTCAAACAATTGGGTTGTCAAAGCCAACACCTCCGCTTTAGGGACCTGATTGTCGAGGAGAAACGCCACGAACCTTGAAGAAATATGGGTGTTATCCCTCAAGTACTCCCGCCTACTCAGATGGCCATGGCCAAGGATAAGCTTGACCGCCAAGATTACCAAGGGCTCTGAAACTCGAAGGATTCGTTTAAGTCTCAAATTCGAGATTTCTCCAAAAGATACTTGATGGCTCGTAGAGGAGAGAGAGATAGGAGAGTTCGCCCCAAAACAAGAAATTGGTTGTGGGAAGGCTCTCACTATGAAGCCAAATGGGTCTTCTTCCATTGTTTGCTAAGAAACCAGAGAAAAAAGCTAACACTGCAATTTAGAAAAAACTAGAGGCGAATCCAGACTACATGACCATGGTAGAATGAGAGCTAGGACCCTCGACAAGAGCAGGATTAACTACCCTACATTCTCGCATCTTCCATCACTCTTTAATGCAAAAGGCCTTGAGTAGATGAGACAGATGGGAAAGTTGGCGAGGTTCCTTCTTCCAAAAAAAGAAACTAAATGTTTGGTCCTTGGAATACTGCCACCAAGACAACTCGAACTCTCCACATCATGATGGTGGCGTCCTTTTCTGCTTTGCAGAGTGATTTGGCAGATTTTGATAATCTCATCGATCTTTCTTGAGACATGCCTTTTTCAGATCATTTAATGATGTCGGACATTGATTGTTGATAGTTTAAAAGACATCCCAAAAAGAAACTCCTCTAGCAACATTCTTGTCGAAGTAAGCCATGACTTGACAAGAAAAGGATGACAAGATCCAGCTAAGCTCTCCAACGTATTTCTAGATTTGGTGGGAAGATAATTTGATTAAAAAATGAGAGTTGTTAAAGAACTCAATGGGTCGCTACATTGAGATTCAAAACAAAATTAATTTATGAATTCTCCTACCCATCAAAATCAGTTTACGAAATTTTTCGATCAGTGGGACAATTGATTACTGAGTTCCTCTACCCACTAAGAGCTATTCCATCAGATGCAACCTTGGAAAGGTCATCCGCTTCAGTGTTTGCCTCTCTATGGATATGCTTGCAGGGAAAATTGTCAAACATGGATTGTGTCACCAAAATTTTATCCAATAGTGCTTGCAGCCTCCAATTTGGGGAATTTGAGGTTTTGATTGCATTGATAGTGATTGTTGAATCCCCTTCAATTGCTAGGTTCTTAATTCCTCTTCTGGAGCACTCTGTGAGGCCTAACAAAAGAGCCTTGAATTCTGCCATATTATTAGTATCCGAAGATGTAGGCACAACCATCTTACCTTTGACAACTCCTCTGTGATCTCTCACCACATAGCCAATTTCAGAAGCACCTGAGTTTCCTTTTGAAGCTTCGTCAAAATTCAGTTTTAACCAACTCCCCTCTGACAAAGCCCCAGGGCCAAACGACTTCCCGACTGGTTTTTTCAAGAAATGTTGGGAGATCATTAGGAATGACCTAGTGGAGATGCTGGAATTTGCTAGAAGATCAGGCAATCTTCTAAAGGAAATAAACAATACTTTCATAGCTCTTATTCCGAAGAAGGAGAAAGCTACTCGTTTAGAGGACTTTAGACCAATATCTCTTTGTAACACCATCTACAAAATCCTCTCAAAGGTGATGACAAATAGATTGAAACCTCTTATGGATAGCATTATCTCAGAAGAGCAGACCAGATTCCTCCTAGGGTGCTCGATCTTAGATGGAGTAATTGTGGCTCAGGAGGCAATTCATACTCTTCAAAGCACGAGAAGACCAAGTATGCTAATGAAATTAGACATATCCAAGGTGTATGACAATGTGGACTGGCGTTTTCTATGTAAAATTCTGCATGTTTTTGGTTTCAACAAGCAATGGATTAATTAGGTCTTTGAATGCAGAGCCACACCTAGATTTCCTATCCTCATTAGTGGCAAGCTAGATGGTTTCTTCTCATCTTCTAAGGGCATTCGTCAAGGGGATCCAATTTCCCCTTTTCTTTTCATCATAATGGTAGAACACTCGATCCCCCTAAGTGACTGTTATCTAGAGGATAACTGTTAGAGATACAACAAAGAGATAAAGTTATTCAACTAAATTTTAGTTGAATTAATAGTTTATAGAGCTTGTAGAGCTTAGTGTAGTGATTTAGATTTTAATGTTTTAAATATATTATGATCATATGTATTTACATTTATAAACTTAGATTCTTGTCATATTCTAGATAGGAAGTCGTAGTAGGTTCATTTACGATGCATTCTTCTCAAACAATGGAAGAAACATCACAACTGGTATATGTTTTCTTTATTTTCTAGATATTATAATTATATGTATATATTTATAGTCTTACATTTTTGTCATTTCTTATATAGGAAGTTGTAGTTGGTTAATTAAGACGAGTCCTCAAATAATGGAAGAAGCATCACAACTGGTATATGCTTTTTTATACTGTAGATAAAAATTTAGATATAAGTAGATTATATTTTTAGTTTATTGATGAAGGGCTACTTCACCCAACACATGCATATGGAAGAACTATAGAAATGTCAACCAAATACAAGAAGGAAGACAACTAATTTTTATTACTTCTATGAAAATTTATTACAATATTTAGAAATTACAGGCTACAATCACATAGGCTTTTTTATTACAAAGAAATCTAATTTTATCAAGAAAAATCCGTAAGATAGAGCTACAATTTGCACCATTGAATGTCCTCTATAACCCCTATTTTCTATATTTATCCTGTATAGTGGAATTGCCCTAGAATGTTTTGGAAAGTGTAACTCCCGTTTTAGGTGCTAGAAGTCCAAGTGTCCATTTTCTTGCTCAATCAAATATTTTATTGGAAATTGGAAAATTGAATTTTGGTAGAACTCTTGGAAGCCATAACTTTTGATATGATCATTGGATTTTCGATCATTATATATCAATGAAAATATCATGAAGATATTTATGATGTTAAATTGTGCTAACACAAAATTTGCCAACTTTGTAACTTGTATGAGTCTTCAATGGGCCTCAAATTTGAATTTGAAAGTGTTTTGGAGAACTTTCCCAAAACAAACACTTCAATATCTTTCAAATGTCACAAGATATTGAGATAATTCTTTCACCATTCACTTTGTATTTTAGTTTCACCTCTTGGGGTAATTTTTTAGGTTTATATTTGCACAAATGCCAACTTTCTAAAAATAGTAAGCCTATATTATTGAATTTTGTTTTTTGGTAATACAAGATTGCACTTACACCTTGGATGCTCCTACATTTATATTGTTTTCTCAACAAATATATATTAATTTATATCAATTTAATATTATCCGTCATAGTTTATTTCACCATAATGTGGATCTTCCATCGTTGTAGAATGCTAGGCATATTGATTATCTTAAGGAACCCCCATTTGCAGTAAATCTTTCACTAAAAGGACAAAGACTTGAGTTAATTAAGTATTAAATTTTACTTTAAATAATATTTTAGAGAAATTATAGTTTTTGATTAAGGGAAAACAAGTTTTTAAGGGACCAGAAACCCTATACAAGACAGGTTTTAGAAGGACCTGCAACCCGAACCGAAAGATAAACTTGAAAGTCCACTCAAAGAAATAGAAGACAAAAGAGACTCGGTACAGCCAATCAAAAGAAGGGGAACAACATACCCCCACCAAAAACCAACAGGATGCAAAAAACCAGCAGCCCTAACCCAATCAGGAAGGATCAAGAATTTGTCCTACCCTTGTGGGATCGAAGGGTCATATCAAAAGATGACTGGGACAATTTAGATTTTTTACTTTTAACAGTAATCCATCCCTCCTCAACCCTAGCAGTAGCCTTTTGCCAAGAGGATGGGTCCAGAATAGAGGACCTCTCATCATCAGGAGGAACAGAGCCAGCATCCAGAGAGGCAGGGACAGCAGAAGATCCAATAGCAATCTGGGACATAGGAGGGTCATCCATCAAAGAAGAAGATCCAGCATTTTTCAAACGATCAGTCGGGATGCCACTGCAAGAATCCACACATTCCTAGGGAACAAAGGCAGCAACCAGAGGCGCAATACCATCGGCCTGAGGAACCTGTGCCACCACCTAGGAGAAGCTTTTCTTTTTAACAAAATAGTGTTCAGAGGATGCACCCTTCCATCAAGAAGCAGATCTTTTTTTCTTTTTTTCTGTTTCACACCGTGCATCAACATGTCCAGTCTGGAAGCACTTTCAACATCTAAAGGGGATACCTTCAAAGTCGAATGGTTGGACCCAAGATCCCAAGGAAGATTCAATCTCTAACTCAACTGGAAGCCCTTTAGAGACATCAATGTTAACCAAAATCCGAGCATAAGTAGAATGATAAATTTGGAAAGAATCCTTATCAATCATTAGGAATTCGCCTAAAGCCTCCCCCACTTCCTCTAGCAGAGAGTTCGTCCATAAATGAAGGGGAAGGTTAGGGAGCCTAACCCAAATAGGAATCTCATTAAATGAATCAGTAGATGGGTTAAAACCTGAGAACCAGGGTTTAACCATCAAAACAAATTTGTCCTCCCAGCTGAAAGGATTAATACCTAAGATTTTCGATCTATCCTCTGCATATTCAAATTTAGCAATGAAAAAACCCTTGGTTGAAGGAAAAATGTTAATTGAACCTTTTATGATCGATTCCCAGCTTTGGGAAATCCAAGTTTGTAGCTGAGGAAGGCTTGGCCAAAAACCCCGAAACCTGCAAATCAGACCATGAGCTTCAAACACAAAGGAAGTGTGGATGATCTCCATATCAGTAACAGCAGACACCTTGAAAACCAAAGGTTTGCACGCAGTAATAGCCACAGGCCCAAGCCACGGGCATCCCGATCAACAGCAGAGGGCGTTGGATGCATCGTATCACCATCCTTAGAGGAAACCCCCGCAGAGCCCCCATTCACAGCACCAGGCAAAGCAGTCTCACCAGCCGCACCAGGGGGAACAGGGGGTTGGACAACATCACTAGCCGACCTTAGGGAAGATGGCTTTGCAGCAACAGACAGCCTTAGGGCAGCGGCAGCGGCAGACGCTGACGACATCGAGGAAGTCAAATATGTTTTTAATGTTATGATAGAGAAATTATAGTTAAACATAGCAATTTCGATGTTAATTTAAGAGTTCTAAATAATAATAATTTTTTATTTAGTAGTTTAATATTGAGCTAATTAATCTAATTTTGGTTTGAATTGTTTTTTATTAGGATTCTGGTTTGAATTGTAATTGTGTAGTCAATTTCACATCAACCACGTGTGTGAAGAGGCTAGATTTTGGTGATCTACTATGAGTTTAAGATTTTCTTGAGACATCTAGGACCAATCAGATATTTAGGATTTGATATATAGCTATTTGACATATACGTTATATATAAATCTTGAGATGGCATATTCCACAATTTGTAAAATTTATTTTGAGTTGGCATATATGCCAATTTTATATTTGTATACTTAATTATTCTACAATTTTATATATAAAAGTTGGTATTCAATATAATGTGTTCCTTGTGTGCATATTTTCGTACTTTTAAACTTAAAATTTGAATGTATAATTGGTTTAGAATGGTTAAGTTATGAACAAACATGTTATAGATTGATTTCTTACAATCTGGCACTTTAATAGTTTATGAATTACATACCAGTTTTAGTCATAAATTATCATTTCAATCATTTACAATTGGTAAACCATTTATATTAATGTTAAATTTGGTTTCCTTGGGCATCTCACCAAATTAGATTCCTATGTGAGTCATTTACATTGAGAATCCATCTATGAAAGTTTTGGGTAAAACAATAATTTGTATGCATTACAATTCACAAGATTAGTTTACATAATATCATTGTTTTAATTTACGGATCATTTTGAACACATCAAACACTTTCTTAATAACTCTCTATATGAGTTATTTTTCTTAGCTTGTATGGCCATTTTTCAAATGTGACAATATTATTAAAATGATCGTATAATACTATTTTCTCTCAAATGTCAAATTAGATATGACTATTAAGTATTTGTGAGAACACTTGATAGATTTGATGAGTGGCCATTAGTCATCAAATCTTGAAAAACCTTGTGTAATCCTCACATAACATTGCCAAGTGGTACTATCCTTAGCTTGAATTTAACAATCATAACAAGGATGCCTAGTAATGATAGTTCATAGTCCAATATGATGTTGGGGCAGTCATAACAACCCACATAATAGTCCAATATCATGTTGGGGTAGACATAACAACCAACAATATCATCAAATCCCATGAATAAATGCTATGAAATGAAATATTTTGGTTTACTTGGGTAGTACACACAAGCATCTAGCTATGGGGTGTCATTGTGTTACAAAACAAATATCCCTGCAAATTAACCTCTCTAATTTTTTGTCAACTCAACACCATTTGACCATGCAAAGATTGAATGCATTCTTGCCAAAAAATGTTAGTGGAGAGTAGTGTAAAAATGGCAAGAAGCATATTTTTTGTTTCATGAATCTTACAACAAAATCGATCTGGTTAACACATCAAGGTGGGTGAGTAAATGCTAAGGAAGGTCTTTGTTTGTTACCCAAGTCATCCAATCTTTCCAAAGTGTATTATTCTAGGGTAGCCTCTTAAGAGCCATCAGAGCAGAAAGAAACCAAACTATGATGGAGTAGTTCTTGGAGCTTGTGGCATCTAGAAATGTTTTTTTTCTAGACCTACAAGTGGGTATGGAATCCCTCTACCTTAACCTCTCTTGGGTTTGATCAACTCAACACCATTTGACCATGCCAACATTGAATGCATTCTTAAAAAAATTGTCAGTGTAGATCAAAACAAAAAAAGGCAAAAAGCATATTTTATGTTTCATGCATCTTAAAGTAAAATTGATTGTGCCAACATGTGAAGGTGGGAATGTAAATGCTAGGGAATGCTATAAAGTGTTATTAGAGCATTATTTGAATGCACCGGAAACATGTAAGAAAGCATTTTTTATATTCTATGCCATGGGATATTTTTCAATAGGACCGTATTTGCCCTTGAAAACATATTTGGACCTAACCAAAAGTGCAAATATCTCAGGGTGGGTTAGTAAATGCTACTAGGAGGCTTGTCTCATTCATAGAGTGTTTCAATCATCATAATATGCATATATTCCATACGCATAAGATTCATGAAGATACATAATTATGTGCATACACATAAGTTTTGTTAGTCTATGCATCTTTTCATAATCGACATAATATGCATACATTCAATACACGTAATTACCATTACACATACACATTATATTCATGTACATATATACCTATGTGCATACACATAAGATTCATGAAAATGCATACCCATGTCCATAAACATGATATTCATGAAAATACATATCTATGAACAATCAAATTCACCATCAATATAGCTAATAATACTATTATCACACAAGCTTACACCCTTCACCGAGCTATTAAGTAGGTAGCCTTGTGACACATGGAAACACTCCTGGGCCTATGGCTTGCCCGATGGTTGGAGTGAATCTCCAAATACGGCTGGTTCCTTTTGATTCTCACTTAAAACTACTTGATTTGTTCGGAAAAGAGAAGAGGAAATTATAAAATGAAACCTATACTCCTACGATGATGCACCAAAAGAGTTTTAAGATTTTTTATTAGGATTTTGGTTTGAATTGTAATTGTGGCTTCATTTGGGGATGTTCTCTTCTTCACTGGTTCTCACAAGCTTCTTTTATATCTAATGCGGTTGGCTATGTGACTGGGGGTTTTTTATTTGGGATGCCTATGGGCTTTTGTAATGGGTAGATAGGCTTTTGTTCTCTTGAGCAATACTGAAGGGTTTTCTTATTGGTTCTTTCCCTTCAGTGCTCATTGTGATGAATACTAAGAGGGGGGGGTGAATTAGTATACCAAAAATTAGTGAACTTAAACACTTAAACAGTTTAGCAGTCAACCGGTATAACAGATTTACTAACAAACCAGTTAAGACAAATACAATCCAAACAACAAATAAAGCATTCACCCACATGAGCATGATCACCATAACACAAGAGGTTTTGACGTGGAAACCCAAATGGGAAAAACCATGGTGAGCTGAAACTCACAAGTAACTATCTGCAGAATAAAAACCAGACCGGTTAAGGTCAGACCGGTTAGGGTCATACAATGTTCTTCACTAGAACAGATCCTGTTAGGAATCTCGATCTCTATTAGGAGATAAGTCCGGTTAAAGACTACCTTGTGAGAGGATTTTAGATCCACAGTTGTGAACCACCTTGTTAGAGGATTTACAAAGGCTTTGTCGAGCCTACCCAGTTAAGGGTTTCAGACTTGTCAAAGATGTGAGTAATCAACAAGTGAATGATCTAAATACTAGCACAGTATGCTTGGTTAGATCCGTAATAGCTCATTGTTAATGCATTTCAGCATTACTTTAGTCTTCAATATCTCCACACTCTGCTTCTTCACACATACCTTATCTTCTCTACTATGATCGCACATACAAAAACCTCATCAACCACCTAAAATCCTAACTTCTTCTAAAACCCTAGACATGATGTCCTTATAAAGGAATCTGATTTCATGTCAGTCCAATAGGATTACATTGCAAGTTCCTAGGTTCAGTGCATCTAGACACATTTGGTAACACGACACAGAGTCATCACCAAAATGTCGGTGGATGATAACTCATCACAAAAATACCGGTTGGTAACTCATCACAGAGTAATACCGGTTCATACATTTAACTGATTACTGGTTGTCAAAAATGAAGATTGGGAAAATGATAACTGTCGCTTTAGTTTCTTTGTACCGCTTGAGATCCTCGAACCACTTGAGGTCTTCATACCACTTTGGGTCTTCATACCGCTTGAGATCGGTAAACACTCTCTGCAAAACACCGATAGTCTAAAGACTATAATACATAATACTGGTTGGAACAAATATCGGTTGAGCATAACTCATACATACAAAAAGTGATCTCAAAGCAAGTGTGTGTCCATCAATGACAATCACAATATCATCATCAAAAATGCCAACAATCTCCCCCTTTGGCATTGATGGCAACACTTAGGAAAATTTTTGACATCTAAGTGTTTTACAACAAAAATATGCCATAATCAAAATTACTCCCCCTAAGCATATACACTATCCCTTTTGCAGAAGATACAATGTATACTACTCCCTTAAAGAGATAACATGAAAGTATACATAACATTCATCAAAATTTTAAATACAAAATACTACTCCCCCTTTGCCAACAATGACAAAGTATTGCAGAATAACCTCTGTTTCTCATTATCATTAATATAATAAATGTTTATGACAATAATGAGTGAAAATTATCAAAAACCGATTTAGAATCCCACATAAAGGTCTTCATGGATAAAGACCATGACTCAAGTAATGAGGTAGCCACCTCACTTTTTGTTTGCATCTGGGATACCTGTTCTTCCATGGCATCAATTGTGCTCATCTCTTGAGTGATCGTTAAGGTATCCATATTAAGATAGCACTTCTGAAGTATTTGCAGTCTAGGTAGTAGAACCAGTTGAAGTTCCTGCAAATCTCTGGTCCGGTTGCTGATCTCCAACTTGATTCTGGCAGACTGGAGCTGAAACCGGTGAATAGTTTGCCCATATGTTGTGAAGGAATCATAGGGCATCTTAAAGGTGCTTATATATGCCTGCAAATCAGATTGCAGTTTTTCCTTCTGTGCAAGCACATCATCACAAAATAGATGGGGTTGGCTTATCTTACTGAGCAGTAGTTTTCCCTCATCGATAGCATCTCTTATGTCCTTCTGTTCTTTCTGAAGTTTAGACCGGAGCTCGTTCAGTTTCTTCACTAAGGCAGTGTTTAATGCCTTTTGATGCTTCTTCAGTGCGTTAGCTTCAGCAACCTCTTCCAGGCTTTGTACCTGGTCCTCCACAACTGTGCATAGAAGTTTAAGTTGGGCCAAAGAGGAATCGGTACTGGGGAGGTTAGTACCAGGAATCAAATTGGCAAGAGTTTCAACCATAGTTTGAATAACATCTTGCTCCTTTTTCGTCCTTAATGCTTCCAGTCGCTCTTGTGCAAGATTAATGCTTTGGAGCAGCTCTGATTCATTTATAGATTGGAGGTCAATAGGACTGGTAATGTTAGCCGGTTTGGCTTGACCACCGGTTGTCTTTGGTGTCTCCACATGTGTGCTCTTTGTCGCTTCCTTTTTCGCTTCGACTCTTTGCTTTTCCTCTTCTTCCTTCTTTTGTTCCTCTGCTTCTTTCTTTTTCTTCTCTTCATCCTTCTTCCTTTCTTCTTCCTTCTGCTTCTCTTCTTCTTTCTTTTTCTCCTCTTCCTATTTCTTCTTCTCCTCTTTTGCTTGTTTCTTTTTCTCTTCATCTTGTTTCCTCTTTTCTTCATCTTTCTTTTTCTCTTTCTCCGCTTGCACTTTGTCAGCCTTTTCTTTGTCCTGTTTTTCCTTGTCCACTCTCTCTTTATCAACCTTTTCCTTTGCTGCATCCAGAGTGACATTTTCACCATCCAAAGCATCAACGTCAATAGTGTCCATCTGTTCAGTAACCGGTTCTCCTTCACTGTTATATACCTCATCCGGTTTTCCGGTTTCCGGTTTCTGGTTCTTGTTTAGCCTTCTTGTTGTCTTCAAACACTTGGTGCAATCTCATAGTGACTTTGGCATGTGAGTGTGTATCTTTCACCACTTCAGAGACTTTCCCTTCTAGTAACGAGAGTCTTCTTCTTCTCATGAAGAAGAGGCCTTTGTATTTATCCATAACTTCATAGAGCTCTGAATTTTACACATCGGGAAAATATTGTGCAAATTTTTCCTCTCTTATTTCCTGTTCCTTTTCTATGGCAATGCACCATTTGTTATCTAAAGAATTTTATAAAGAATCTAGTGTCAGATCTAATTTTTGATGGCGATTGGTCATTAATACATAGATATTGAATAACTTCCTGTTCGGCTTCCTCCTTTTCATTGTCATTAAAATAATCAAAATGATCTATTAAATCACTTAGCACTTTTCTCCTAATATTCTTGATAGTCCTTTGACAATGTGTCAATGGTTTGTAAGAGGAAATGTCTATATTTACCGGTGCTGACGATGTTGGTTCATTGCTGGTTGTCTTTGCTTTCTTCCTCATTTGCCTAGTCTTTTTAGGCTGCACTTCAGGTTTTGTATCCTCAGAATCTAGTGAGTTGCTCTTAGTCTTCCGCTTTCTTTCAAAAACCTTGGTAGGTGCAACTTCCAGTTTCTTCTTGGCCAGTGACCGCTTGGTCACTTTAGGACTTGTTGAAGTCACCGGTGCTGATACCAATGGCACTGTCTTTCCCTTATTCACTGAAGGTTCTTCAACCGGTGTTACCCTTTCCAAGTAGGTGTCGGTTCTCTTCTTCTTTGGATCAGGAGGCGAGGCAAGTAGGGTAGAAGGATACCCATCGAGCATGTCATACATCACCTCATATCCAATGGGCTCCACTTCTTCCTTTCTGGGTTCAACCACCTCCATTATGCACTCATCTACTATGATGGTAAAGCAAATGTCCGCTTCACACTTCTTGACAATATCGCCAGATATCCTCATCCTCAGTCTCATCTTCCATCTGAACTCATCAAAGTATTTGTTCAAGACTTCAGGATAAACGGTTCTCACTGCTTGAAGACTTTCTCTGATTTGTTTGGTAACCGGTTGGTCAACAGACCATTGAATATCACTGACTCCCAGAAAATAGCCTTGAATGTAGAAAAACAAACCTACCAATAGTTGTCCAAATTCAAATCTTAAGGCATTGTCCTGTTTGATAGACTTCAAGTTTACCAGAAGTTGCCTCTGCATACAGGTGCATAGATCGAATGATGCATCTTCCATGATCATTTTGTAGGCGACATTCACCGCAGCTGCAGAGATAGAGTTTATTCTGCTAGCATAGAACGTCCAGTATCCAATCACCATGCAGGCATACTTGACCAAATCATCCTTGATGGTGTTAACAGTCATTCCCTGTTGGTCGCTCACAGAACCGGTGAGCTTGGTCATTTCCGTCTTAATAACTTTCCTTAGGGTTGACACTTCTCCAACGTTGCAAAAACTGGTGACGACATGAATCACTTCTGGTGTGGTGTCATGTGTCCGCTCAAGATACATTTTGTCACTGTGCACTCTGCTTAGGATGATGTGGATGTGATCTTCTGTGATTCTTCAAGAAAATAGACCACATTTTGAAGTTTCTTTCTAGGATGCTGTATTCCGGTTTGATCTTCTTGTCATCCCCGCAGGATAAACCTAACTGAGAATGGATCACTAGGGATCCTAGGTCTTCTATTTTGCAATCAATATAATCTAAAATACCTTCCTCAACTATAACACCAGCGGGTATCTGGGATAGGGCATTGTATTTCATCTTCTTTTGTATGAAATCCGCTAAATCAATAGGTGCACTAGAACTGGAGTACGATGCAGAAGCCATGATAAACAAAGAAACTTGAAAAATACCTTTGTGAATTGAGATTTAGGGCTTTGACACTGTAGCTAGCAACACACCACTTCGGTCGCTTGGAACACCGCTTAGTGTTCTTCACTAATAGGTTGCAAATATCTCAGAATTCTTCTGCTAGATTTCAATTCACTCTGAATCGCAAGTCAAATCGCCTTTGGTTGCTCTATACTTGAAAATTTCTTCGCTCGCAAATTGATAAGTGAAAATGACTTGAAAATCTCATTTAAACAAATTCTTCACCTACCACAATAAATGCTCCACCATCAGGGCATAAACCCTAATTTTGCCTTTTACCGTTTCCGGTCTCTGCCAATTGACAGGTAACACATACCGGTTAAGGTTTTTTATCGATATAAACCAGGGGTTCAAAATATTTCACCAATTCGCTCCCCCTAAGCTTTTCTGTAGCTTAGTTTGTCAATTCAGAGATTTCCACACTAGGTGCAGAAACCGGTTCTTCTTGTGATACTTCTTCTGGTTTCTTTTTCCAGGTTTTCTTCATGTCCGTTTGAATAGTTTCAACATCAATCTTTCCTTCTGGAGTGACCGGTATGTCATCCGATATGTACTTTCTCATCCTGCATATTCTAGCTGGGTGTCTCGGTTTGTTGCAATGATAGCATACCATTCTAGGTGTTCTCCTTGGTCCATTGTTCATTCTACCATTCTTCCTCCTGCATGTTGAAGCAGTGTGACCGCTACCATGGCAAATCAAACAGGTTGCTCTCCAACTAGTTGCCGCTTGATAGCCACCACTACCTGACTGATGATTATAGGCATTATACCAGTTTTGATTCCAGTTCACAGAGGATTCAGGAAAAACTCCTTGACTCCTTTGAGGATACCTTCCAATGTTGTGCATGACAGATCTGCATTCAAATGCTCTATGCCCAAACTTGTTGCATGCATAGCAGTTTCCATTGAATCTATTGGATCTAGGCTTATTGTTTAGAAAGTAAGGAAAATTATTGTAAGCCTTACTTCTACATACATTAGCAGTATGTCCTTCCTTGAGACAATTAAAGCAAACAAGTTTGAATTTTTGCTTACCTTTATTTTTTGATGTCGTTTGCTTCTTTGATGCTACATCTTTTGCTCCAAAGGTCTCACCTTCCTCATATCCAGAGAAACAAAGTCTGTTAGTATTCTTTACCGGTTTGGTTGATTCAAGCTTTTGCTCTAACTTAGCAGCACTCTGATTGAATTTGGCAAGTATCTCCTTTATTTCAGTGAGTTCCTTGGTGATAGAAGCTTTGGACTCCTTCAAGGTTGCATTCTTAGAAATAGCCATGTTTAGTTCACCTTGCATTTCTTCTTTTTCCACTTTACTTTCTTGTAGATGAGCGGTAAGTGCACTGATTTCTTGCTTCAGTTTGGAGATCTCATGATCTTTGTCTTTTACCAGATCTTCAGCTTTCCTCCAGTTCTCAAGCTCTTGACACATTCTAATAGTCAGTCCTTCTAGTTCCCTTCTCAGGTTGGCATTAGACTCATTCAATTTTTCAACTTCTTCAACTATGGCTTCCATGTCTGCTTCATCAGAAGAACTGTTTTCAGTAAGCTCCATCAGTTTCTTAGCATGCTCTCTTCTTTTTGCCAGAGAGGCTTTATATTTGACTTTGAGTTCATCAAGGGCTTTCTTAGTCTGAGTGAGACGGTGAGTAAGCTCCCTCACAATGTATTTCCCCATATCTCCTTCCTAGTGGTTAAACTTATAGAAAGGTTGGCTCTGATACCAATTGATGAATACTAAGAGGGGGGGGTGAATTAGTATACCAAAAATTACTGAACTTAAACACTTAAACAATTTAGTAGTCAACCAGTATAATAGATTTACTAACAAACTGGTTAAGACAAATACAATCCAAACATCAAATAAAGCATTCACCCACAAGAGCACGATCACCATAACACAAGAGGTTTTGATGTGGAAACCCAAATGGGAAAAACCACGGTGAGCTGAAACTCACAAGTAACTATCTGCAGAATAGAAACCGGACCAGTTAAGGTCAAACGGGTTAGGGTCATACAATGTTCTTCACTAGAACAGATCTTGTTAGGAATCTCGATCTCTATTAGGAGATAAGTCCAATTAAAGACTACCTTGTGAGAGGATTTTAGATCCACAGTTGTGAACCACCTTGTTAGAGGATTTACAAAGGCTTTGTCAGGCCTACCCGGTTAAGGGTTTCAAACTTGTCAAAGATGTGAGTAATCAATAAGTGAGTGATCTAAATACTAGCACAGTATGCTTGGTTAGATCCTTGATAGCTCATTGTTAATGCATTTTAGCATTACTTCAATCTTCAATATCTCCACACTCTGCTTCTTCACACAGACCTTATCTTCTCTACTATGATCACACATACAAAAACCTCATCAACCACCTAAAACCCTAACTTCTTCTAAAACCCTAGACATGATGTCCTTATAAAGGAATCTGATTTCATGTCGGTCCAATAGGATTACATTGCAAGTTCCTAGGTTCAGTTCATCTAGACACATTTGGTAACACAACACAGAATCACCACCAAAATGTCGGTGGATGATAACTCATCACAAAAATACCGGTTGGTAACTCATCATAGAGTAATACCGGTTCATACATTTAACCGATTACTGGTTGTCAAAAATGAGGACTGGGAAATTGATAACTGCTGCTTTAGTTTCTTCGTACCGCTTGAGATCGATAAACACTTTCTGCAAAATACCGATAGTCTAAAGACTATACTACATAATACCGGTTGGAATAAATACCGGTTGAGCATAACTCATACAT
This sequence comes from Cryptomeria japonica, assembly GCF_030272615.1. NCBI lineage: Eukaryota > Viridiplantae > Streptophyta > Pinopsida > Cupressales > Cupressaceae > Cryptomeria > Cryptomeria japonica. The sequence goes on along the minus strand of NC_081407.1, from coordinate 765,281,863 downwards.
ACAAAAAATGATCTCAAAGAAAGTGTGTCCATCAATGACAATCACAACATCATCATCAGAAATGCCAACACATTGAACCAAACACCATGTAAAAAAATATAAAGATTTAATATAATTTCAGTGGTTCATCCACTTTTATCAAAAAAAAAAAAAAAAACTTTACCCGTGGCATACACAATTCAACGTTTAATATGTCTTTGCAATAGTGTTTCACAATAGATTGAATATGTCAAGGACAACATTTAGAAGGATATAGAACTGTTATCGGAACTTAAACTATTTCCATAAATGCTTAAACACGAGCTATGACTTGCAATAGTACATATTTTCTATGTAAAGACAAAGAAAATAGGATAGAATCAAAGGGGAAATAGCTTCACCATAAGATTGCATCAACTATCTTAAGTGTTATGCATGGTAAACAACAATGAGAAAAGGTAAAATAGCCTATTTTATCGAATATGAGTCTTTCTATTACAATACCAGAAAGAATTGGGCTTCAGATAACAATCTTGCTTTCAAACAGTAAGAGCTAATTCTAAACTTGCATCTAAACTTGCTTATATCTCTTTTTTACATGAGAGAATATACGAAAATATCTATAAAAGGAAATAAATGCAAAAGGCCAAGCCCACCTACTTCGAAGACTAGAAAGAGTGGTTGCAGTATCTTTTCGATTTAACGAGCTTTGCTGACTTGGCTTGCAACTGGCCCTAGATGCTTGGATAGCCTTCAAACATGGTTAAAGTTGCTCTAAATTACCATAAATTTTCTCTTAGTCTCCTATATTCTTGTTCCACCTTGGCAAACTGTCGTACTAGCTTTCCAAAATAATAGGACATGTGCCCTTTTCATGCTTTTTGAAGTTGAGAGAGGCTTTGGGGTCGGATGACACAAAACTTGGTCATTTAAGATTCCCAAAACTGCTCCAAAATTCATTACAACAACTTCAAAATGCCTTTTTAATACATATATATCCACAAGGGACATTTTCTAATGCCATAATGATACCTAAGAGTCCTAAATTTGTTCTTACTACTACCTTTTATGCAATAATTTTTTATCGTTGTCATCTTCTATGCCTAAGACTTCTCACTTTCATCAACAAATCTGTCACAACTTACCTCTTGCTTCCCTACCCTGGAACTCACATATCTTTGACTTTCAAAGACTATCACCGTGCATAAATAAGAAAATTAGTATTTAACATTTCTCTTGAGTGGCTAAGAATGAATCTTTTTCTCCAACTTTAACAATGTTCTCTCTATGACTATCTTGAACTCTCAAATTTGTCCTTGGCACTAAAATTTGCCTTTGAGAAAAGACTTTTCTCTTTGTCTGTTTGCTCTTATTCATTGTTTTAACACTCATTTTATGACCTTTAGCTATCACTATCACCAACCATGAAGGCTATCATATTGATCTAAAGAACATGATGAATGTTATGCATTGCCTTGCATTTTAGTATCCTTAACACTAGAGATTAACTGTCATTTTGATTTCTTGTCACACAGATATTCTCCCCTTCAGACCTTACTCTGCCCCATGTAAACTATAATCTCTTTCTTCTTGGACTCCATGGACTCTCATTTTTGTCTATACCCTATAACGGTGCCTCCATGACTTCCATAATTGTAGATTGAGATCATAGTATACTATCAAATGAATTTAACTATAAACTTCTACTATAATCCTTTTATTGTCTTGATTGTCTTTTGGCACAAAAATTAGGTTTATGTCAAGTAACATAAACCTAATTATTGTATGTTACAAGTGTATCTAAAAAAACTCTCTTCTTCTACTTGAGTATGCTCCTTTGTTTGCTCATTAAACTAGCTCTCTTGGTATTCAATAGGTCCATTTGGATAGAGATGAATATTAAGAGGATAAGAGGGCTAACTTGACAAAGAAACTTGAGGAATGCATTGAGTTTCTCAAAGGAATATGAGCTCTTCAAAAGGTTGTTCTTGAGGGATAATGGACTGATTTTGGGAAAATGCTATATTTTCTTGCAATGAATGGGATTCTCTAATGCTTGGAATTTCAAATTTAGGACACTTACTTGAGGGTTCTAATGCTTGGAATTTCAAATTTAGGACACTTATTTGAGGGTTCAAGAGGATTACTTTGTTTAAAGCTCAAGACATCTCTTCTTCAACAAGAAATAGATTTGCAAAGGAAAGTGATGATTGGGCTTCTATCTTGGGAAAATAAAAAGCTTCTTTTATTCAAGTTTCATATGCTCTTCTTTAGAAGCCACCTCCCTTGCAAGGCCTTCCTCATGTTGCCTCTTTTCAATCCCCAACTCTTGCTCATGAAGATATACCTGGTAATCCAATTCTTCATGTTGTAGATCAAACTCTTGCTGCTTCTTGATGCCATTTAGCTGCTTGGTGAAGTTTACCAAGGATATTTGAAAATGTTTTTAATATCTCTAAGCTCCACATTTTTGGTATTTTGAGGTTGATTTTGCAAGCAAACATGCATGCTTTGGAGCAAAATGGCCTTATTGGGGTTGGCTTTGAACACATATTGGTTGCCAAGAAGGTTAAGTAGGGATTGGTGGGTGGTAAGCATATAAAACTTTTGTAACTTGTTGTAAGTGGGTTATTTTGAGTGAAACCAACAATATACTCATTTTGATATGAATATAGGGAGGGTATATAAGCAGAATTTTCATGCTATGGGGGATGATAAGATGTATTTCCATGAGGCATAAACATTCTTAATCATTCATAGAGCTGAAAAATCATAATAAAAAAGATTTGCTTTGAAACATACTAGCACTTAGATTGTTGAAACCAATGATTTTGAAGTTATATTTGCTAGGTGTGTGAAAGTATTGCCTCCAAAAGGTAGAAATTGTTGACATACAAACCAAATATCAACAAGAAGAATGAAAGCGTTAAATTCAAATAGTTCAAAGTGTCCCATCGAGTGTGCGAAAAACTATTATCACACAAGCTTGCACCTTTCACTAAGCTATTAACTCAATAACCTTGTAACACATAGAAACACCTTTGTGCTTGTGGGTTGCCCAAAGGTCAGAGTGAGTCTCTAGAGAGGGCTAGTTCCCCTAGATTCTCACCTAAAACTTCTTGATTTGTTGGGAAAAGGGAAGAGGAAAACCTAAAATGAAATCTATACTCCTATGGTGATGCACCAAATATTTTTTTAGAACCTATACTATTGTTTTAGGTACACAATATAATAAATAGCTTGGCTCATGGCATACACAATTCAACATTTCATATGTCTTTGCAATAGTGTTTCACAACTAGGTTCAATATGTCAAGGACAACATTTAGAAGGATATAGAAATGTTATCACAACTTAAACTATTTCTTTAACTGGTTAAACAAGAGTTATGACCTACAATAATACGTATTTTGTGCATAAAGGTAAGGAAAATGTGACAAAGTCAAGGAAAAATAGCTTCACCATAATATTGCATCAACTATCTTATGTGTTTTTCACACTAAACAATAATTAAAAAAGGTAAACTAGTTTATTTTATTGATCAAAGGTATTTGCAACACCTTTGCACAACTCTAAAAAATTGAGTCTTTTGGTATTAAAATACCAGAAAGAATTTACTTTAGATTACAATTGTGGTTTAGAACAACAAGAACTAACTCTAAACTTGAATCTAAACTTCCTTATATCTCTTTGTTACATGAGAGAATATTGGAGAGTATCTATGAAAGGAAATAAATGCAAAAGACCAAGTCAACCTGCTTAGAAGACTAGAAAGAGCGGTTGAGGTTGTGTCTTCAATGCTTTGACCTTGTTGTAGCTTTTCCACTTGATGAGTTTTGTTGACTTGGCTTGCAAGTATCCTTAGTGAAGCAGTCACCGATGAGGGGGGGACCTCAAAGAGATCAATCTAGACTGGTCAACAAGAGTAAACACAACAAAAACAAAAAGATATGATGGAGGCACTGCATAACAAATTGTTTTATTGCATGAAAATTGATTACAACCAACCAGCTCACAAACCTGGTAGAACATACAGAATAGGTGACAACTGGGACCTTGACTCTTGAGATCTGTCTTCTATGCACAATCTAGCTACTTTATTCTCTCATTCATTATATTCTAATGCGCAATTATAATTATATATCGATCCAAAGGATCTAGTCGGCCCAAAAAGGGATCAAAACCCAAAGAACAAGACCTAACGTGTAAAATAACAAGGTTAGCCTCCACCAAGAGATTCCTCCGGAAAATTCAAAGGATGAAACATAGATCATGGGAAAAGGTCGGCCACACGCCAAGGAACATCGAAATCAATGCCCAAGGCTCTACAAGCTTCGAAAGGGATTTTGGTAGATCACCAAAATAGGTCCAGGCAATCGGTAACAAGAATTGCCAACTGGTAACAGGAAACTGTCAAGGAAATCGATAGCGATATCTTGTCAGAAAATGATCCAAATGCGATGCGGTCTGGAAGAAAGAAAGATGATCAAGTATTCAAGTAGAATCGAATTCCACAGAATCTGGTGAGCGAAAACTGGGACACGCAGAAAGGAAAACTGAAATTGCAAACAAAAAACAAAACAGAAAGGAAAAATGTTTTTGGTTGATGCAAGATTTCCATGAACCAGGGATGTTCCTGCAATAGACATCCAGGATTATTGAAAAAAAGTGAGCCTCTCACTTTGTTGGGCTCAAAGGAAAACCAAGGCAGTCTGCCTCTGCTTGAGAAATCCAAGATGAATCTTCAACTGATCTATCCTTCAACTTCCCAAGATATTCCTTATACTGACTACTTCGGGTACTACACCCAATCCTATTGTTCAAAATCTCTTCAATCTGATCTGGTTCCTTTCGGGGAAAATGCTTCTCCAAGTCTACAAGACTATCCTCACTAAGTTATGGTTCATGATACTCATGGAGATCTGCAATGTTAAATATAGGTGAAATACTTAGACTATCTGGTAACTCCATTTCATATGCATTTCTAGAACTGAATTTCCTCAAAATCCTACAAGGTCCAAACTTCTTCATCTGCAACTTGTTATAAGTTCTAACCAAGAATCTCTCTTTTCTCAGATATACCCTCACTTCATCGCCAACTTCAAATTCCTTATGTTTCCTCTTCTCATCTGCCTTCTTCTTATATTTGTTGTTCATGTCTTCCAAATGCTGCTTAACCTGAATATGCAATGTTGCCATGTGATCTGCAAAGTCTTATGCTTTTGAACTTCTCTGGTCTTTGTTGCTAATGTCTCTCAATTCTGATATACCTATAGGATGCACTCATGTAACAATCTCAAAAGGTGTTCTTCTGGTACTTCTATTCACTAAGTTGTTGTAGGCAAACTCTACTTATGCAAGGATCAAATTCCAACTTTTAGTTTTATCTCCCACTCAACATGTCAACAAGTTTTCCAAACTTCAGTTAACAACTTTTTTTTGTCCATCAGTCCGTGGATAAAAAGTAGAACTGAACTTCAAATCTATCTTCATCTTCTTCCAAAGTGTTCTCCAAAAATAGCCAACAAACTTAGTGTCTCTGTTTGAAACTATGCTCGTAGGAAATCCATGCAATCTCACCACAGCTTGAAAAATAGGTCTGCTACATGTAATGCATCTGATGTCTTCTTATAAGGTATGAAATGAGTCTTCTTTGAGAATATATCCACTACCACAAATATAGAATCATTCCCTCTCGGTGTCTTAGGCAATCCAAGTACAAAATTCGTGCTTCTATCCTCCCAAGGTCTTACCGGTACTGTCAAAGGTTTATACAATCTCACATTCCGACTGCTACCCTTTGCAACTTGACAAACTCTACAACTTTGCACACATCTCTTAACATCCTTATGAATTTGGGGCCAAAAGTACTGCTCACTCACCAATTCTACTATTTTGTTAATGCTAAAATGTCCAGCTAGTCCTCCACTATGTTTCTCCTTTATCAGATTCTCCCTCATAGAAATATTAGGTATGCACAACTGAACTCCTCTTAATAACATCCCATCCTGAATGAAGTAATCCAACCACTTGCTTCTATCTACCATAACCGGTTCTCTACATGCTTTCCAAGGTTCTGCAAAGTCCAGGTCATCATCATACAAGGTCTTCAAATCTTCAAATCCTAATATTGTCACTCTCATCTTTGTCAACAAATTCCTTCTTCGACTTAATGCATTAACAACTTTGTTAGATTTCCTACTTCTATGCTTCAACACAAAGGTGCAACTTTTCAAGAATTCTACCCATCTCATATGTCTTTGATTCAACTTACTCTAACTGTTCAAATACTGCAAAGCTTGATGATCTATATACAACACAAACTCCTTAGGCAACAAGTAATAGCTCCACTTCTTCAAAGCTTGAACTATGACATAAAACTCATGATCATACACTAAACATATCATCCGGGCATCATTCAATTTCTCACTGAAATAAGGTACTGCTCTCCCTTCCTAACTCAAGACTACTCCTATTGTTGTTCCACTTGCATCACAATCCACTTGAAATACTTTATTGAAATCCGGTAAAGCCAACATAGGTTGCTCAGTCACTTTTTGCTTCAACAGTTTAAAACTTTCGTTTGCTTCGGTGGTCCACTTGAATTTCTTTTGATCTCCTCTCATGGTCTCAGTCATAGGGTTACAAACTGAAATTTCTGATAAACTTCCGGTAAAAAATAACCAATCCATGAAATGATCTTACCTCTCCAATGCTTTTTGGTGTAGGCCATTCAACAATTTCTTTCACTTTCTCAAGGTCCATCTTCAAACCATTGTCAGATATCACAAATCCCAAATAGACTAACTCATCCTTCATGAAAGTACACTTCTTGATATTGATCAACAACTTGTCTTCTCTCAACCTTTGCAAAACTTGTCTTAACTACAACAAATGCTCCTCTTATCCTACTGAAAATCAAAATGTCATCCAAATACATAATAACAAACTTACCCAATAATTTCTTCAATACCTCATTCATCAGCCTCATGGAAGTACTTGGTGCATTAGTCAATCCAAAAGGCATCACCAACCATTCATACTGTCTTTCATTTGTCTTAAATGTTTTCTTCCACTCATCACCTTCCCTAATCCTGATCCTGACGATATCCACTCTTCAAATCTATCTTTGTAAAGTATTTTGCTCCACTCAAATAGTCCATTATGTCATCCACCCTAGGCAAAGGAAATTAGTATTTCATTGTGATCTTGTTTATTTCTCTAGAATCAGTACACATTCTCCACTCTCCATTCTTCTTAGGTGCTAATATTGTTGGTACTACACAAGGGCTCAAACTCTCCTTGATCAAACCTTTCTTCAACAACTCTTGCACTTGTCTATTCAGCTCTTAATTTTATGTCAGTGCCAACCAGTGTGCAACTTTGTTAGGCAAAGTAGCTCCGGGAACCAAGTCCATGCAATGACTAATACTTCTCAAAGGTGGCAATCCATCAGGTACATTATCTGAAATGATGTCCTCATATTTGGTTAGTAAATCTTTTATCTCTTTCAGTTACGGTTTCTCAGTCTTCTTAGGAATTAAGGCAAAACACACATTCTCATATCTCAATCCATCCAAGAATTTCCTTCCATCTACCAAAAATATTCTAGCATTCATACAAAATTCATTCTTCAAAGGTTCCTCCAAGGGTAATAAGGTTTTCTTCATCCCATTGGCCATAATAGTGTATGTATTCTTCCTCCCATCATGTACTGCTTGTTTATCAAACTGCCAAGGTCTACCCAACAAAAGATGACAAATATCCATAGTCATAATATCACAAAATACTCCATCGTGATAATTTCCAATTTTCAATTCACCAAACATTGTTCACTTACTAACAACTTATGTTCATCCTGAATCAATGCTATCTGACAATGCTTAGGGCGTTCCAATCTCTCCAATTTCAACTTATTCACCATTTCTTCTGAAACAAGATTATCTGAACTATCACTATCAATAACAACTTTACAACACTTACCAGATACCTTACATCGGGTCTTGAATAAATTCTTCCTCTATAAAGACTCTTCATCTCCTTTGGTATGACACAAATCTCTCCTCATCACCAATAGTTCTTCATCTTCCAGTTTATTGTCTGATCCAGTGGGATTTTCTTCCACCACTTCTGCTCTTCCAGTAGTTTCTATCTTCTTACACTTGAATGCATGATGTCCTTCTCCTTCACACTTAAAGAAGGTTCCTCTGAATGTCCTCTTGTCTTGTCTTCCAAAATTCTCATTCCAATAACCATCCAATTCTCTCCTTTGGTAGAAATTTCTATCATCCTTCTGGTATGAATTACCTTCTTTGTTCACTTCCTTGTCCTTGTTATGAATTGTACTGGTTCCTCTACCTCCGGTATATCCTCTTCCTCCTTGAAATATTCCTTCGGTAAACCTTCCACCTTTGCCTCTCTGCCTCTGCTCATATCTTTTGTTTAACTTCTCTTCTTCCTTTAGGGCATACTGGTAAGCCTCTTCAACACTCTCCAATTTGATCAAACTGAGTTCATCTTGTATAGACATCCATAATCCATTAAAATATCTTACAACTTTTTCAACTTCATCATCAACATGTTTGGATAAGATATTCAACTTGTAAAATGCTTTGGTGTACTCCTTCACACTAGATTCCTTCTGTCTCAAATTTTGCAACTTCTGGAACAGAGTCACTTGATAATCAGCTAGCATAAACTTTGATTTCAACTTATCAATCATCCAATCCCATGTCTTAATCTTCTCTTTACCTCTTCTCTGTCTATCAACTTACAAATGCTCCCACCAAAGAGATGCACGAACTTTCAACCGGGTACAGGCATATTTCATCTTCCTCTCTTCTGCAGTGTTTTCAAAATCAAAATAATTCTCCATCTTCGAGATCCAATCCATTAATTCATCTGAATCTAACTTCCCATCATATTCTGGTGGGGTAAAATGAGTGTTCGTATTCTCTCTAGGTTAAGTGCACAAAGATGGTGGTAAAAAAGGGGGTATAAGTGGAAACTTTTTTTCTGAAATCAGGTGAACCTGGACTTGGAGGCAAAATTTGAAAGTCATTCAATCAAGATATGAAGATAACCAAAGAATAAATATTGTAGTACTCTAAATCTAGTTTCCAAACTACTAAACTTTTTCAAAATTGGATTAAATTAAGGGGATCAAATCCTTCGCGCACAAAAAACAACCCTGGTTTTTTCAGAAAAAACATAACATAGTGTCTGACATGCGCATCAAAAAAGTCATAGTTAGATTTAGTATTTTGACAAATCCATTGGCAAAAAGATAGTTAAGAGCAAGCACTAGAAGATGTGTATTTTTTTGTAATTTTTTGTTGATTATTTTTCATTTTATGATTTTTCCAATCAAGCACATCCTGAAAATTAGGTACCTGTTTGTGCACAAAGCATAAGTTGCACTGAAAAAATAAAAAATATAATTTTTTTAAAAAAATTGTAAATAATCAAGTACACTACAATAATATATAATTTTTTTAAAGTTTGGATAGGTATATCGAAAGTTATTAAAAAAATGGTGCATGTATGTCTGTGAGAACTATGGAGACATTGGTAAAAGAAATTCAATAATAATATGTTATTGTTGTTCAAATTAAAAAATATATATATGGTTAGAAAGCTCATAAGATGGGTGAAAATATGGTGGTAATTTTAGAAATACCCACTTGATGAAGTGTAAACCTGATGATGATAAAGTTGAGAAACCAAGTTGATAAAATTAAACACATCAAAAATGAGGAAAATGGAGGAAATCAAACTTCCAAACTGTAGCTTTGTCATCCAGGCCTATTTCCAAGCCTAAACAGTCAAAAGCGTGTATGGGGTACCTATGGTATAAAAAACGCGTACGTGGTATTTATGGTGTAAGAAGCGTGTACGCTCTATCTTAACTATAAAAAGTGCGTATGTGCTATTTTTACTATAAAAAGCGTGTACGCGCTATTTTTACTATAAATAGCGCATATGCGCTTTTTATGTTTAAATTTTGGGAGTGTGTATAGTATGATATTGTATATATAATATGTTTATATACATATAATATATAATTTATATATAATATAAAAATATATAATATATAATATTTATATATATATGTATATAATATATTAAGTATATAGACACACACATATGTGTGTATGTATGTGTATTGTCTCCCTCTCTCCCCCTCTCAAGCATGTACAATGTGCCTCTCTCTCTCTCTCTCTCTCTCTCTCTCTCTCTCCCCCCCCCCTCTCTCTCCCATTCTCTCTCTCTCTCTCTCTCTCTCTCTCTCTCTCTCTCTCTCTCTCTCTCTTCCTCTCCCTCCAATATATCTTCTTTTTGTTTGCATCTAGATGAGGTGATAAGAAGATTGACAAGGTGGTCATTTTTTTAAAAAAGAATATAGGATATAAAGTAGAATGTTTGAAGAAGATGAATGTATTGGTTTCTTTGGATCATGTGGATGTATTAGTTGGATAATCTTTATGGGTTGTATGGTGTACTAAGGGTTCATATGGTGTCTTATGACCCCTTAGGTGTTGTTATGGGTCATATGGTGTCCTAAGGGGTCATATGGTGTTCTACGATCCCTTAGGACACCATATGACCCCTTAGGACTCCATATGGTGTCGTTATGGGTTGTATGGTGTCCTAAAGGGTCGTATGGTGTTCTATGACCCCTTAAGACACCATATGATCCTTTAGGTGTCATTAGAGTTCATATTGTTTCCTAATCATATGGTGTCCTATGACCCTTTAGGATACCATATGACCCCTTAAGACGCCATACAACCCATAACGACACCATATGGTATCCTAAGGGGTTATAGGATTTTATATGACACCTCAAGACACCATACGACCCATAACAATATCGTATGGTGTCCTAAAGGGTCATATGGTTTTCTATGACCCCTTAGGACACTATTTGGTGTCATTATAGGTCCTATGGTGTGCTAAGGGATCATATAGTATCTTATGACCCCTTAGACATTGTTAGGGGTTATATTGTGATCTAAGGGTCATATGGTGTCCTATGACCCCTTAGGACACCATATGGTGTCGTTATGTGTCTTATGGTGTCCTATGATCCCTAGGACACCTTATGACCCCTTAGGATACCATATGGTGTCGTTAGGGGTCATATGGTCTCCTACAACCACTTAGGACTCCTTATGGTGTCATTATGGGTTGTATGGTGTCCTAAGAGGTCATATAGTGTTCTACGACCCCTTAGGACACCATTTGGTGTCATTATGGGTTGTATGGTGTGCTAAGGGATCATATGGTGTCCTATGACCCCTTAGGACTCCATATGACTTATTATGTGTCTTTATGGGTCATATGGTGTCCTATGACCCCTTAGGACACATGCATGGATCCCTAGGGTACCATATGACCCCTTAGGACTCCATATGGTGTCGTTATGGGTTGTATGGTGTCCTAAAAGGTCATATAGTGTTTTATAACCCCTTAGGACACCATTTGGTGTCATTTTGGGTCGTATGGTGTGCTAAGGGGTCATATGGTATCCTATGACCCCTTACATCTCCCTATGACCTCTTATGTGTCGTTGTGGGTCATATGGTGTCCTAAGAAGTCATATGGTTTCCTATGACCCCTTAGGACACATGCATGGATCCTTAGGATACCATATGACCCCTAAGAATACCATATGACCCTAGAGAGGGAGAGAGGGGGAGGAGAGGGAGGGAATGGGAGAGAGATACACCTAAGAGAGGAGGAGAGTGAGATAGAGAGATAGAGACTGAGAGGGAGAGACAAGAGATAAATGAGAGAGAGAGGGGGGGGAAGATAGAGATAGAGAAAGGGAAAGGGAGGGGGAGAGAGAGGGAGAGAGAGAGAGAGAGGGAAATAGAGGAAGAGATAGAGATAGATATAGAGAGCGACATAGAGAAGGGGACTCAGAGAGAGAGAGAGAGAGAGAGAGAGAGAGAGAGAGAGAGAGAGAGAGAGAGTTGATAGAAGAGGAGAGAGAGAGAGAGAGATAAAGGTTGATAGCCAAAGACTTGATAGAGAGAAGGAGAGAGACTTGAGAGAGAGAAATGGAGCGAGAGGGGGAGAGAGAAAGAGAGTTAGAGGGAAAGAAATACTTGACAAAGGAAGAGAAAGGGAGGGGGAGGGAGAGGGAGAGGGATAGAATGAGATAGAGAGACACTGAAGAGAGGGGGAGAGAGATAGAGATAGAGATATTTGAGAGAGAGAGAGAAAGAGAGGGATAGATGAAAGAGAGAAAGAGGGTGAGGGAGATGAGAAAGAGAGGGAGAGATACTCGAGAGAGGGAAGAAAGTAGAGAGGGAGAGATACCCAAGAGAGGGAAGAAAGTAGAGAGGGAGATGCATAAGATACAAAAAGGTAAGGGTTAAGGAAGAGAGAGGGGGAATGTAGGGAAGAGACGAGAGAGATAATGCTGATATAAGCATGCTGATTACCGAAATTTGACTAAGTCTGAAATTTATAAAAATACTGAAAAAACTAGAATCTGCATTATAACTCTTAGAGATCTGGAACCACTCTCAAACATCCTGACAATATATACATAAAATATAACTTAAAGTATGAGTGACATTTCTCTTTGTCTTTTATCTTTCTACCAAAAACCCTAATGGAATGCTAAATGAATTACATTTTATTGACAGACAAATGCGTATGTGGTTTAAAAACTAAAACCGTGTACGGGGTTTTTAGTTTCTAAACCGCGTACGCAGTTTTTTTTTTTAAACCGCGCACGGAGTTCTTAGTTTCTAAACCGCGTACGCGGTTTTATTTTTTAAATTACGCACAGGGTTCTTAGTTTCTAAACCGCGTACATGGTTTTATTTTTTAAGCTGCATACACGATAGTATACTTTAGACCTCATACGTGGTTTAGCTTTGGTTAGGCTCGGCAAAACGAGCCTAAATGCGCACAGGGTTCTTTAAATTTGAAATACCTCATGTGCATTTTGTTGTTTTTCATGTTTTTTTTTGGGTGTGTCCACTTTTTTGACCACCATCTTTGTGTACTTACCCTCTACTCAAAACCCTCAAAAACCTTTCCTCATACGGATCAACTACCGGTAGGTTTGCTTGTTTTGTCGGGGCTTCTTCTCCTTTGTCTTCACTTACATCTTCAATATGTCAGCCTCTTCTTTGGGTTGTCTCCATGACTTCCAACCAGGTTACTATACCTTGCAACATCTCCATTACAACATGGTCTGCATTCCCATGCGCACCACCATTCCTAGCTCCTCTTCACGCCATCGTTTGCACTAGCCCTCTGCAGCTACAGGTCGGGTCTGCAATCCACCACCCTACAACAAAATTTCAGGACACACAACCTCCAGAATGAAACTTGGCTCGGATATCACTTGAAGCAATCATCGATGAGGAGGGACCTCAAAGAGATCAATCCAGACTAGTTAGCAAGTGTAAACACAATTGAAACACAAAGATATGATGGAGGCAATGCTTAACATATTGTTTTATTGCATGCAAATTGATTACAAGCAACCGGTAACAACCGGGTTAGAGCATACTGGCTCATAGGCCTGGTAGAACATACAAAATAGCTCATAATCGGAACCTTGAATCTTGAGATCTATCTTCTACGCATAGTCTAGCTACTTGATTCTCTCATTCGTTACATTCTAATGCGCAATTACAATTATATATATATTGATCCAAATGATCCAGTTGGCCCAAAAAGGGATCAAAACCCAAAGAACAAGACCTAACGTGTAAAATAGCAAGGTCGACCTCTGCCAAGAGATTCCTCTAGAAAATCCAAAGGATGAAATGTAGATCGCGGGAAAAGGTTGGCCACATGCCAAGGAACATAGAAATCAATGCCCAAGGCTCCGCAAGCTTCAGAAGGGATTCGGGTAGATCACCAAAATAGGTCCAGGCAACTGGTAACAGGAAATTGTCAAGGAAACCGATAACAATATCTTGCCGGAAAATGATCCAAATGTGATGCAGTCTGGAAGCAAGAAAGATGATCAAGTCTTCAAGTAGAATCCAATTCCATGGGATCCGGTGAGCAAAAATCGAGACACACAAAAAGGAAAAATATTTTTGGTTGATGCAAGATTGCTATGAACCGGGGATGCTCCTACATCACTTAGATACTTGGATAGCCTTCAAACTTGGTCAAAAATGCCCCAAACTACCTTATATTTTCTATTAGTCTCCTATAGTCTTGTTCCACCTTGCCAAGCTATCGTACCAGCTTCCCAAAATAATAGGACACATGTCCTTTAATTTTCATGCTTTTTGAAGTTGGGAGAGGCTTTGGGGTTGGATGAAACAAAACTTATCCATTTAAGGCCCCCAAAATTGCTCCAAAATTTACATATCAACTTCAAACTTCCTTTTTAATGCATATATCCACAAAGGACATTCTCACATGCCCTAATGACACCTAAGAGTCCTAAATTTTCTCTTATTATTGCATTTCTTGCAATCATTTGTTATCGTTGGTATCTTCTATGCTTAGGATTTCTCACTTTCTTCAACAAATCTTTCATAGCTTACCTTTTGCTTCCCTTCCCTAGCATTCATAGATCTTTCTCTAGTTTCATTGATTGTCATCATGCATAAAAAAAAAATTAGTGTTTAACATTATTCTTGAGCAGCTAATTATAAGTCTTGGTATCCAACTTTATCAGTGTTCTCTCTCTGTGACTATGTTGTACTTTCAAATCTATCCTTTGCACTAATATTTTTCTTTGAGAAAGGAATTTTCTTTGTCTATTCCCTCTTATTCAATGCCTTAACACTATCATTTTATGATCTTTAGATATCACCATCACTAAGTATCACATTTATCATTCTGATCTAAAGAAGATGATGAATGTGATGCATTGCCTTGCATTTCAGTATCCTCCACACTAGAAATTAACTATCATTTTAATTTCTTGTCACATTGATATTCTCCCTTTTAGACCTTGCTTTGCCCTATTTAAACTATAATCTCTTCCTTCTTGGACCCCATGGTCTTTCATTTTTTCCTATATCCTATAATAGTGCCTCCATGACTTCTATAATTGTAGATAGAGATCACAATAAACTATCAAATGCTTTCAACTATAAGTATATACTATAATCATTTTATTGTCTTGATTGTCTTTTAGCATAATAACTAGGTTTATGCTACTTGATGTTCCTTATTATTTTTCCAATCTTGAGAATATAGGAACAAAGCACCATTCATATCATTAACCAACCCTCTATCATTATACACATTATGCCACTATCTTATTCCTCTCTCTATCAACTTGATATGCTATGACTTTCTATTGTCATGATTGTTTTCCTGCATTTTCTTACATTTTCTCTTGTCATTGATAGTTTGTTGTCTCATTCCTTGTGACTTTCTAATTTCTTTGTCTGTCATCTTAATAGAATTGTATACTTCAATCCTATGTACTTTACATAACATTATGACTATCAGTGTTTATTTATCCCTATTCTATGACAATTATTTATCTCCACACTGAGCTCTATCCTTCATTGTTGTTGTCTCATATGCTATAAGGATATTACATTGAACTTTTTGGAAGACTGTCATCTTAAACTTTATAATTGTACTCTATGATTTGTATGCACAAATTGTTGGCAACAATGAAATAGATAGAGAGAGTGGGGGGGGGGGGGGGGGGGGGTGAATCAGTTTGCTCAAAAACTTACTGCAACTTAAACCACAAAACAGATCAGATAATGAACAGTTAAAGCATGAAACAACACTACATCAATAAAAAACATAACACCAAGAGTTTTTACATGGAAAACCCAGTTAAGGGAAAAATCAGTTAAGGGAAACACCAAATTGGGAACACACCCACAATGAGATAATACCCTGTTAGGAGTAAGTGAAATATTACAATGGGGAATGCACATGCATTCAGGCACACTTCCTAGAGCTCACTTCTCAAAATACAAAACCCGGAGGGTTACAACCCTTAGGGAAGGCTCACTATCTTACAAGAAGACTCATTGTCTTACAAAATCATTCGGATTACATCCGAAGAATCATGAACTGATAAAATAACATCTAAACATGCTTGAGTACAATTCCAGTTAAACTCACCACACGCTACACATTACAAGAATATAATTACACACACTACAATAATGCATGCGGACCAAAACGGTGTCATCTAAGACATAGTCTGGACATAAAGAACCACCACAAATATGAAACACCTCCAAGAATTATGCCTCAATCATCCGCAACACACTACAACATCATGAATGTCACATAACACGAAGAATATTACCGAAGAAGGGAAATATTATTTAATAACGTGCACAACAATCAATGCAAGCCACCAATATGCATAGAAATCGATCTAGAAACATTCACAAGAAACATGAATTGCATCGCAACAACTCGCATTACTAGAATCATCATCATCTCTCTAGCGGACCTCAAGAACACTCACAAAAATGACTATCAAACTGAAAGATTTGCTTGCACACCTCTACATTATGAACCAATCAAACTAATGACACACATCAATGTCTAAAATATATCCCACACATCCACAACTAACAATATTTGTAATTCTAGAACAATACATAGGGATTTACCAAAACCTACCAATTAGTGAACAACTGAAGTACCAATAGCAATACTGAACGTCATAACTCGATCAAATCATCATGCAAACCTCTAAAAATTCTTCCGAATCAACTCAAGATACATATCTCAAAACCTATTAATCTGCATCAGCTCATCTGCAACACACTGACAAAACTAACTCACTCAATCTGACTGCAACACTGAAACACACGGGAATATGTTGACATCAATGACAACACATCACTCTTTCCAATCACTATCCAACAATATCCCCCTTTGACATTGATGACAACATATAAATGTGAAAAAAAAATCAATGCAAAGAAAGAATCAACTCTCAACAATCTCCCCAAAAATCACAAAGATCAACTCCCCCTTTGATAAACAACTCAAAACTCAAATCTCATAATCTCTACCCCAAAATGCTTCAAGGTTTGTCACATGCTCCTCTCCCCCTTTGGCATCAATGACAAAGGCACATATACAGATTATGCTCTTCTCTAGGTATACAAATCAGAACATTTGAATCTCAGTGATATGATACAAAACACTGACTACTCCCCCTTAGTAGCAGCCAACACTCATCAATCCAGAACACAAGATATCTCTGTTAAGTTCACCAGGCTGATGCAAATCCATGCATCTTAGTTCTCATTAGTAGGGGAAATCACCCCTAACTTCTCTCTAAGATACTCAAAAGTATCTTTAGGCAAAGGCTTCATAAAGATCTCTGCAATATGTTCCTTTGTAGATACTACTCCAATTTGACTTCTTTTTTATTCACCTTCTCTCTCAAGAAATGAAACTTAATAGATACATGCTTAGTATTAGAATGCAATACCAGATTCTTTGAGATATTGATAGCACTTTAATTATCAGAGTATATATCAATAGGCTCATCATAAATAAATCCTATATCCTTTATTTTTGCTTCATCCAAATTACCTGAGTACAATTGCTAGCAACAACAATGTATTCAGCTTCTGCAGTAGATAAAGAGGTACCATTTTGCTTCTTACTTGCCCATGAGACCAACTTCTTACCCAAAAGGAATGCACCACTAGTACTACTCTTTCGGTCATCAACATCACCTGCTCAATCAACATGTGTAAAAGCACTAAAGGTAAAGTCATCATTCTTAGGAGACCACAAACCAAAGTCAACTGTCCCTTTCAAATATTTGAATATCCTTTTCATAGCAGTAACATGAGATTCCTTAGGATCAACTTGAAATCTAGCAACAAGACACACAACATTCATTATATTAGGTCTAGTTTGTGTCAAATACAACAATCCACCAATCATAAATCTATATCTAGTCTGATAAGCCTTCGTAGAATCATCATCTTTTGTTAATTTGCATCCGGTCACCATAGGTGTACCAACATGCTTTAAATCATCTAAACCAAATTTATTCAACAATTCCTTCACATACTTTCTTTGAGATATGAAAATACCTTTATCCAACTGAGTAATTTGCAATCCCAAAAAGAATTTCATTTCTCCAATCATAAACTTCTCAAATTCATTCTACATTTCTTGAATAAACTTCTTGCACAAGCAGTCATTTCCACCAAAAATAATGTCATAAAAAAAAAACTTTAACAATGAAAATGTTATCTTGATCAACTTTGAAATAAAGATTACTATCAGTAGTACCTTTATCAAATCCAAGCTTCATTAAATACTTATCCAATCAAGCATACTAGGCTCTAGGGGCTTGCTTCAGTCCATACAATGATTTCTTCAATCGGCAAACCATGTCCTTTTCATTAGTCAACTAAAATTCATCAGGTTGCTTAGTGTAGACTTCTTCTTCCAGCTCACCATTAAGAAAGTTTGACTTGACATCCATTTGATAAACCTTGAAACCTTTATGAGCAACATAAGCAAGAAATAATCTAACAGCTTCAATTCTAGCTACTAGAGAAAAATTCTCCTCATAATAAATTCCTTCCATCGGCGAATACCCTTTACATACAAGTCTTTCTTTATTTCTAAAAACTTCGCCCTATTCATTCATCTTATTCTGGAAAACCCATTTAGTTCCAATTACATTTCTATCCTTAGGTCTAGGAACAAGTTCCCATTTATTATTCTTTTCAATTTGATTAAGTCCTCTTCCATTGCTTTAACCTAATTTTCATCTTTACATGATTCATCAACATATTTAGGCTCAATCTTAGAATTTAAGAAAATTTCTTCAACAAGTTTTCTCCCAGTCATCACACCTTTATTCTTATCACCAATAATTTGATTTTCTAAACGATTCAATCTCAGACACCTGGGAGTTTTAAGATTTTCTTGATTTATAGGCTCTTTAGCTCTTCCTTTGCATTAGCATTTGTACCTTCTCCTTCATTCTCTGACTTTTCTATATCAATCTAAACATGATTTTGGGTCTGTACTTTCTTTCTTTTATCTGAACTGACATTCTAATCATCATAATCATATCCGCAAGATTTGATATGTCTCACATTTCCTTCATCAACCTTCACATTATCACTTTCAACTATCTTTCTCATTCTTTTATTGTATCATCGATAGGCATTACTTTTAGTAGAATAACCAAGAAAGATTCCTTCATCACATCTAGCATCAAACTTTCCTATATCTTCATCTCTTTTAATGTAGCATTTACTTCCAAAAATTCTGAAGTATTTAGCTGTAGGAGCATGACCAAACCATAACTCATAAGGAGTCTTACCAAAATCACCTTTGACATGCACTTGATTAAGAGTGTATATTGTAGTAACTATAGCTTTTCTCCATTACACATGCAAAACATTTCCTTCAATCATCATGGTTCTAGCAGCTTCTTGAATTGTTCTTATCTTCCTCTCCACAACACCATTATGTTGAGGTGTTTTAGGTGCAGATAATTATCTCTTAACTCCATGCTCTTCACAAAAGGCATTAAACTCACTGAAAGTGAATTCTCCACCTCTATGAGATCTCAAACACTTCAACTTCAATCCAGTCTTAGTCTCAACCATAGCTTTGAAAATATTGAACTTCTCCAATGCTTCAAACTTCTCCCTTAAGAAAGTAACCCACATCATCCTTGAATAGTCATCAATCAACAACATGAAATACCCATCACCCTGCAAGATTCTTATTCTAGAAGAACCACACAAATCAGTATGCACAGGATCCAACAATCCATTAGAATTATACTATTTTCTCTTATAAATAACTATTGTCGGCTTCCGTAATTGACATTCCTTACATACCAGATTAGATGGCTTCATCAACTTAGGTGGATCTCTCACTTCTTGAGTGGTACTTATCTTAACCACGCAATTAAAGTTTACATGACACATCCTTTTAAGTCATAACCAATTTTCATCAATCTGAGCAATCAAACAAATTTTACCATGAGCATTCAAGTGAAGGATATTACCTTTAGTCTTTGTACCTTATGCAATTTCAATTACGGAGCTACTCAACATCTTACATTTTTCATTCTTGAATTGAAAGTCATATCCCTTATCAACCATCTGACCAACACTCAAAAGATTATTCTTTAAGACTTTTACATATAAGACATCATCATTATTATGCTTACAATCAAGAGAAATAGAACCTCTACCATGGATCACACATGCTTTGTTATCACCAAATATAACAATACCACCATCATATTTTTCCATTCTAACAAATTTACTCTTATCACCTGTCATATGATGAGAGAAACCATTGTTAATTACCCATTCATATTTTTCTTCAACTCTAGCAGCTAGAGCTTTCTCTTCATTAATGCAACTTGTAGAATTTGTAGTTACTAGATTATCTTCCTTGATAGAAATGAACACAAATTCATCTCTTGAATTTCCTTTCTTAGACTTATCATCAGTCACACCTTCATCAACAACATAATAACACTTCTTCTGATATTTAGGCTTAAATGGCTTAAATGGCTTTTTAGGATTTCTATCTCTTTCCGGACACCTTGATGCAAAATGTCCTATCTTATTACATGAAAAACATTTAAGAGGTAACTTACCTTCATACTTACCAGCACCTTTAGGCAATCTTCTGGCAATAAGTGCTTCAATCTCCTCAAGCTCTCTTTCATCTTCTTCCATCTCTTTCTCATATCTAGATATTCTTGTAGAACTTTCTCCCGCATCATATCTCTACTTCCCAGATACAGTAGTTTTGAATGCAGATTCAGCCTTAGGAAGAGAGTCACCAAACACAATCAACTCAAAAGCAACAAGTTTACCAATCAACATGTCTCTTGTCACATTTTTCATAGTTCGGATCTCATGAATAGCAACAACCTTATGTTTGTAAGGAGGCAAAGATCTCAACAATTTAGCAAAAATCTCAGATTCTTCTAATAATCCACTAACACATTTGATTCCACACACAAGCTCATTCACTTTCTACATAAAATAGGTAATGTTCTCATCTTCACTCATCTTCAAGTTCTCATATTTACCCTTCAAGCTCTGCAACTTAGCAATCTTCACATGGCTATCACCTTCATGCAAGGTCTTCAATTTTATCCAGATTTCATAAGCAATTTTTAAGTCCATCACATTAGTCATTTTAGAATCAGTCAAGGCACTCAGCAATGCTTCCTTAGCTCTAATATTTTATTCTACTTCCTTTATCTCATCTAGAGTAGTAGGACCATTCTGAGGAACATTATATGCAATCTTAGTGATCTTCCAGTACTCTTCTCCAATGCATCTCAAGTGACATTGCATCTGGCTTTTCTAGAGAGTGTAGTTTGTTCCATCAAATCTCTAACTATCCTTCTTGAAAGGTAAGGTTTCCATCCCAGATCTCCTCAAGCGATCAAAATTCTTTTAGAGGATTTATCTATAATACCAATTGTTGGAAACAATACAAAAAACTGAGATGGGGGGGAGGGGGGGTGAATCAGTTTGCTCAAAAACTTACTGCAACTTAAACCACAAAATAGAGTTGATAATGAATAGTTAAAGTATGAAACAAGACCACATCAATAACACACATAACACCAAGATTTTTGACGTGGAAAACCTGATTAAGGGAAAAACCATGGTGGGAACACACCCACAATGAGATAATACCTTGTTAGGAGTAAGTAAAATATTACAATGGGGAATGCATATGCATTTAGGTACACTACCTAGAGCTCACTGCTCACAATACAAAACTCGGAGGGCTACAACCCTTAGGGAAGGTTCGCTACCTTACAAGAAGACTCACTATCTTACAAAAGCATTCAGATTACATCCAAAGAATCATGAACTGATAAAATAGCATCTAAACATGCCTGAGTACAGTTCCTGTTAATCTCACCATTTGACCTTCTCTGCTACACACCTCTTTGCACAACTTCACACAAATTCACTTCTACTGGATGATTAACACATATTCACACATAGCATACATCATACAATGATTGTTACATTCATTTATACAAGTCATCAACCTATGTTTCAAGGATGACTCACTACACACTACATATTACAAGAATATAATCACACATGCTACAATAGTGCATGCAGACTAAATGATGTCGGCTAAGAAAAAATTTGGACCTAAACAACCACTGCAAATATGAAACACCTCCAAGAATTATACCTCAATCATCCACAACATGCTATGACATCATGAATGTCACATAACATAAAGAATGTCACCAGAGATAGGAAATATTTAATAACATGCACAAAAATCAATGCAGACCACCAATACGCATAACACACAATCAAGAAACATTTACAAGCAATGTGAATTTCATCGCAACAACCACAACAAATTGCATTACTAGAATCATCACCATCTCTCTACTGAACCTCAAGAACACTCACAAAACTGATTATCAAACTGAAATATTCACTTGTGGACCTTTAGATCATGAACCACTCGAACTGAGGACACACATACGCAACTAAAGATATTGTAATTCTGGAGAAATACACACATATTTACCAAAACCTGCCAATCACTGAACAACTAAAATACCAACAATAATATCAAACCTCATAACTCGATCAAATCATCATGCAAGACTTTGCAACTTCTTCTGAATCAACTCAAGATACATATCTCAGAACCCATTAATCCGCATCAACTCATCTGCAACGCATTGATAAAACCAACTCACTCAATCTGACTGGAACACTCAAACACATAGGAATATGTTGACATCAATGACAACACATCACTCTATCCAATCACTATCCAACATGGATCTCATATGTTGTCCATGTACTATCACATGGACCTTTACTACCATTTTTCATGTGCTCTGACTGCTATCTTAATCTATGTCCTCTTGATAGTTTAAAACCACTATCATAAAATTGCCATTCTATTATAAGCATTGTCATCAAGTACTTAGTACTATTGTTTATTTTGATTGTCCTCAATAATAATGGACATGATTCATGTATTGGTATTTTCAAGACTTGGATATTATTTCTTGATTTTTCAATCACATGTTTGTCAAACTTATTTTGTTACCATAAATCTACCTTCTTGATATCATTGCACATGCCTTGCTGAGAGCAATTGCTTTAAGGTTGGATACATCCAAAAAGATAAGCATGTTGTCACAATAATTTAGCCCCCAAGAGAGGACAAATCAAAGGATAATGAACACAAAACTCAAAAAATGAGGTGGTTTCACCTAACTTTGGAGTCAATATGCTTTTTATGATAACTCATGTATATATATGTGCATATAATTGTCCTCATCCCCCAAAGAAAGGAAACCACCATGGAAGAAGGGAACACGTGTCATGGAAGAGACCAAAAGAGATCTCAATGCTTTGCATCGTCCTCAAGTAGACAACACTAGGGACAACAAATAGAAGAATATGGAAACAAATCGAAGAAGGATCACAAACAAGCAAGAGATGAGAGAGAAAGAGAATCCACAGTGCTATTGAAGCTAATCAAGCACGCCATCCTCCCCTCGATCTTGCTACTCATTTTTTTGGGAAGGTGGACAACACGCAAGAGGAGCCACATTGAGCACAATAGATGGAGCTATCACAAGTTCCAAACAAGGACCATTCTCTAATGCTGAGTCACTTTGTTTGTTACTAGGAGCTAGGATTAATGCTTTTGAAAATTTTGCAGATAAATTATTATCAACATCAACGTATTCATATTCATCATCAAAAATATTAGGATCAACATTTTCATCATTAACAACATTTTCACCTATTTATTCATCAAGATTAATAAGAATAGGAGTTCTAATAGGAATAGAACTTGAACCATCATTTGTTTTAAGCATTTTGCATCTTGGAGAATTAGGTTCAACATCTTGTTTAGGAGAAAATGGAATCATGTCGACAATTGGTGTTTTAGGAGAAGAAATGGTTTAGGAGGCCACTTCACGAGCTCTAGCATGGCGTCTCCATCGATGTTATCTCATACAATAGTTTTGTCTAGTTTTGGCTAAAGGTTAAGGTCCATCAGGTATAGGCTTTGTCTCTTCTTTTAGGGAAGGATGAATGTGATGAGGTATTTTAGGTTGGGAAATAGGTGAGGCCGATCACTTCTCTTTGTAAGATGAAGGAGGAAGAGCCACACCATATAAAGGAGGAATGGGAGGTGTAGGAAGGAGACTAGGTCCATCATGAGGAGGAGGGATAGGTCTACCCTTATGAGGAATATATTGATGCTTAGGAGGAAGAGCATTTCTACCTTTGGGAGGAAGAGTGGACTCATCCATAGGAGAAGGAATAGATTCTTCCTTAGAAAAAAGAATATCACTTTCCTTAGGAGGAAAGATAATCTCATCCTTAGGAGGAGAAGTAATAGATTTCTCCTTGGGAAGAAGATTATTTCTTTCCTTAGGATGAAGAATAATATTATCCTCAAGAAGAGGTTGTTGGTAATTGACACTCAATTGGTTGGTTTCACTATGTTGTCATTCATGGCAACATGGTATTGTGTTCTGGCTTCATGTTTTGGATGAGTTGTGTACCGATAGGCACTTCACAGATACTTCACCGACACCGACAGGGCAATTTAGTTTCTTTGGGCACCGAAAATGCAAGCCGACATGGTTTGGTAAAGGTTATCAGTATTGGAGGCTGCAATATCTTGGATCCGGAATCGACAATTGATTTTAATGTTTATGCATTTATGTTATCTGGCCAACGTTTTGAGTGAGATCCGATATCTTTCACTGACAGTCATTTATGTCAATGGAAGATTAGGATTTTTCTTGAAGGTTAAAAGGTCGAATACACTTCATTATCAATCACCTTGCATTCAGAGAGATTTCAGAGTGATTCAGAGTGACTAAGAGCGATCAAAGGAGATTTAGAGCAATCAGATTTCTTCTTGAGCGATTTCACCGATGTCTGGAAGAATTTGTTGGAGGTTTTCACCGAGAGCGATCAAAAGGTATTTATCTTTTAACATGGAAGTGAGATCATCATATATTCCTATTTTTGTTGTAAACCCGACTGTAGTAGAGGTCAAGGACTGCCCCAAGACAATTTTAAAGCGGTATCCACATGTGGCTACCCTAGACGATTTGGTTGGAGCATTTTCTCGCATTCCAGAGGGAGTTGTCTATGTAGAAGATGTTAGGGCATATATTCATTGTCACATTGAGGACTTGAGAACTTCTGAAATTAAGGACATGTATATGAGTGAGATGATGGGAGAATCTGGAAAGATCAAACTGACATACAAGCATATTGAAGATTTAGGGTTTACCGACATTCTAGATATTCTGGAATTTGAGGATGACATAATCAGATATGTTTTGAGCAGAGTACATGAGGAATTTATATGGCTAAACAGACCTTACAAAATCACCAAGGAAGCCATCCGGGCAATCACTGGTTTACCATTAGTTGGGCAACATGCAGACAAGAAGGTTTCAAATGATTTCATGAAAAAGATCACCGACGCGACATCTGACAAAAGATCCATGAAAGTAAGTATCATCGACACATACATCAAATTCAGTAGCATGATCATCGGGTATAAGGTAACTCAGTCAAATCGACTAAATTTTGTTTCCAATTCATGCATTTCGGCTGCATACAAAATGATGAGAGAGAATGTAAAATTAGATCTATGCGGTTGGATGCTAGATGAGTTGTTAATAAATCTAGGGAAGATTAAGGGTGAAAAGAAGGATACATTCTAGTATGGAAACTTGAAAGTTTTCTTGATGTTATATTTCATGAATGATACACCTGGTTTTGGTAAGAGGCAATGGGAATTTGACATCCCCGTAGGGAGACAGTTGAAACAATCAATTGCTTCTTTAGGAAGTCAAAGAGATGATAAGGTATGGGGATATTTCAAAGCATTCCAAAAATCTATGAGTTCTAGGGTAAGGGTACCTGAGCATATTATAGTAAAATATTCAACCGACATATGCTTCATGGTAAAGAAGGATGAAACACTTATGGAAGCAGTTAAGCCTCGAAAAATTTGGATTGAAGAAATGGGTTATGAGGTGGATGCATATATTCTTGATGCCTATGCAAAAATGTTGATTGATGCACCAATTGATGAGGCAGAGAAACCCTATTGTACTGCACAACAGAAAACTCAAGAGGTTGAAACAGAGTTCAACCAGAAGAAAAGAGAGAAGTAGGAAGGGAAAGCAAGAAAAATTGTGGAGAAGGTCTCAAAGGACATCAAAGCACTAATTGATGTTGTCCCGGAGAAAGGCAAAAAAAGGAAGGATCCTGAAGTTCATATTGAGCCTGTTACTGTAGAATCTGAGGATGATACACTATTGGCATTTAAGAGGGTTGTTAGAAAGAAAACAATGGAAACAAAGACATAAGTTAAGAAGCAACCAATTAGGAAGGTTAGAATCAAAATACTGGTACAAAAGAAAGCACCAAAGGCTACACCTTCAGTTGCATCCGGTACTGCAAAGAGTAAGAAGAAGAGTGACATCGACTTAGCAATTGAATTTGGTAATGTGACTATCATACCACCTAAAACTTGTGCAGAATTATTAGATGAAAACACTAAAGATGGCATGTTGAAGAATGTTCAATTTTATTATGAACACTTAGAGGATGATGAACAAAGAGAGGTAGAGGAAGCAATCTTATTATACTTGGATATTTATAAGAAAGTCTTAATAGAAATAGAAAATTAAATACCGACTGAATTGTATAATATGTTAGATGCTAGAAGACTTTCAGCTATGTAAGAAGATAAACATATTAAAATTCAAGAGCTATTATCTATCTGTGTTACTGTTGCTCTAGATGAAATGCGAAAGACACTTGGTGTGGCAGACGGAAAGTTTTCAATAGCAAACATAGAATAACTAGTCTGATGCTAGGAAGAGTAAATAAAATAATAAAGGAGACTCAAAAAGCATGGGTTAAAATTTCTTGGAGAAAACATGAGATTCTTTAATTCACCAGAAACCAAGATAGACACTGTAGATACCCCGGTTGAAGGAAAAAAAAGGGGATTATGGGTACTTCACCCTCATTTTTGAAAAATATTAAGATAGTGGAAATTGAGCCCCCGGTAAATACAAATGTATAAACAAATATTGAGATACTAGTTAATACAGAGTGAACAAGATAATGTTGTACAAGATACTAATATTGAGGATCATTGTCCTCCAGATACAAATGTACAGGTTGAGGTTACAGTTCCTACAGAGGAACCGATAGTTGCATAGACTGCACCAAGTGGTGAAGCCACTGGTGCAAGTGAGGAGGTTATAAAGGATAAATATTCATAAGAGAAGATAGGGGAATCCGATAGGGAACCAGTAGTTGGTCCATCATTGTTGTCAATTGACACCTCACAAGTCGAAAAGAAAAACATAAAAGAGATGAGTCCTACTAAACTCATGATGACGGCAACACAAAAACTAATGAAAGAGGGAACCATAGATAAAGGGATTATTGATCAATCAATCACTATTTTATATAGACTGGTCCCAGAGTGTAAGATTGAAAATGAAGCGAGCCCATCCAGAAAGCTTAAGATAATCACTGAGCATATTTCAAAAGATTTTCAATCCTTAAAGCGAATCTCAAACCGACAAGCACTAGAAAGATTTACTCAGGCTAAGAGATATGCATTTGATCAGGTAATTGAATCTGAGAAGAAAAATATTGATGACAAGCTAATCCTAATAGAAAATTCTTTGAAGTAATGTACAAATATATATGGGGTATGTTGTAACACTGAAATACTTATAGCTAATGTCAATAAAAAGATAAAATAAATTCAGGAGAAAATTGCAAGTATAGCTAATTCTTTTGACGGATTGATTTCATTGACTACATCCATTGATGGTCAAATTTTGATTTTGGAGAACCAAATTTCTATTCTTGAGAAGGAAAGAGACAAAATAATAAGAAGAGCCAGAAGTCTGATTGGCTTGGTGAGTCCCTGGTTGGATTCACTCAGTGTACATAAGAAAGAATGCATGGATATGGTGGGAAAGCCCACACCGACAGAGGTAAATGAGAAAGATTATTTTACACATATATTGAGTGGACTTGTATCTATTTATGACACATTCAAAACTAGCTGAGATACTTATCTCGAGCTACTGGAGAAGGCTTATCTGACAATTTTAAAATTTGTCAAGCTCCAGTAAGACATTTTGGGATATTCATTGTATAGTTCTTATTCTTTGACATTCTTTTTAGCATTTTTGATGGCATTGATGTCAATGGGTGAGTGATATAGACGTGAAAAAGAATAAAATGAGTTGTATATATTAGGGGGAGTTATGGAGTCATGGAGTTATGTAGATTGGATTATTATGCATATTCAGCTCAGGGGGAACAGGGCAAGATGAAACCGCCAGATGAAACCTTGACCATTTTTCACATGAGTGTTGCCATCAATGCCAAAGTGGGAGATTGTTGCCAATTGAAACTCAATTGGTTGATTTCACTATGTTTTCATTGATGGCAAAATGGTATTGTGTTCCGAATTTATGTTTTGGATTAGTTGTGTATGGGCAGACACTTCACAGATACTTCACCAGCATCAACATCGACACCGATAGGGCAGAAGGATTTCTTTGGTCACCGACAATGCAGGACGACATGGTTTGGTAAAGGTTATTGGTATTGGAGGCCGACATATCTTGGATCCAACATCGACAATTGATTTTAATGTTTATGCATTTATGTTATCTGACCGACATGTAATTTGATATTGTATATATCTTTGTGAGCTGACATAAGACATGCAAATTTATATAGGATATATAAGTCAGTTTGATAGATCATTTTTGATATAGACAACAAAGACATGAGATAGGAGATTATGGATATGCGAATGTAATATAAAATATACCAGAAAGATCATGTATGTGAGGAAATTCATGTAAGGGTTATTCCGATAAAGGGGTTTAGGGTTTCAGACTGGAACATATAGAGCTTAAATCGGAACTGTATTCTGGCATAGAAGATGCTATCTTAGTAGTTCACACTTCTCTGGATTGTAGTTTGGAATTTTATGTAGTCAGTGAGGCTCCTTTTGTGATTGAGCAGTGTGCTCTAGGTTGTAAGCCTTCCTGCAAGTGCAGACCCCTCATATTTTGTAATATCTCTTCATATGGCTAGTGGATTGATATTGTGGGTCACAAATCCCACTATGGTTTTCCACATATAAATCTATGTGTTATGGTTCTCATTTATGTGATTGGCTTATTGGTTGCTTTACTTCTTTCAATTCTGTATGTACCGGTATACCGGTTGGTGTATGCATGTTTTAATAAGGCCAAAATTAATCATTCTGGTATAACATTGATTCACCCCCCCCCCGCTCTTAGTGTTATTGGATTCCAATAGAGGTATATGGTCATCAAGAGGAAGGCTAAGTGTTGGATTTTTAGGTTTACTCAAGGATAAAATCATCTCATTTTTCTAGTTTTGGTATGATTTAGAGAGAGCATCACTTCTAAGTTGAAGAGGCTAGAATTGTTTGAACCAAATTTAATCAAGACAAACATCTCCATGCCTCACTACAGGTTGATACATGCTATGATTAACAGTTATGATTTTACTATTATGAGGAAACTTCAAACACTTATGAATAGTAGAAGAGATTGCTTTCATAGAAGAGAGCAAAGGATGTCCCAACTTCACACAAAATTGATCAAATGTGGGAGTGATAGCAAATTGAACATCTAGGGTTTTAGTGTTGACATCAATTGAAATTGTGATAGAACCAATAACAGGACAAAAGAAGCCATAAAAAAATCTAACTACCACATCAATATCATCATATATCACTTGATTCAATTGCAAAGTATAAAGAAATTCTTTATTTATCAC
Source organism: Cryptomeria japonica (assembly GCF_030272615.1). NCBI lineage: Eukaryota > Viridiplantae > Streptophyta > Pinopsida > Cupressales > Cupressaceae > Cryptomeria > Cryptomeria japonica. Next base: position 765,252,032 of record NC_081407.1, on the reverse strand, counting down.
ATTAACCATGCAAGCAGGATCAATAAGCACTCCTCTAGCGGGTATACCTTTGATTTTTTCACTTATGTATAATTGTCCATCAGGTGCTTTAATAGTCTGACTAGGATGAAATGTGATGCACAAGTCCTTAGGAGGTTCTTGTTGATCTACAAGTTTCACCATATTATTAGATTCAAGGCCAACATCATCGGGAGAGAAAGAAAGATGATCAGTCTCAATCACATTAGTGGAATGGGATGGTAAAGGATTAGTAAAAATCTAAAGATTTTGATTTGTAGAAGCTATGCATTTGTTTCCTTTATCATTCACACCTGCCATAGATATGGTATTGCTATTAATAAAATCTTGAATCTTACTTCTCAATTAAAAACACTTTTCAATGTCATGACCAGGTTGACGATGGTATTGACAAAAGGATTTAGCATCAAAGTAAGTTGAAGTTGTCTTAGATGGATCAATTGGTTTGATTTGGGGAATTTTTAAGACATTCCTTTGTATTAATTGAGACATAATAGTATGCAAAGATTCATTCAAAGGAGTAAATTCTTTTTCTCTTTTAAAGTATTTAAACAAAGGAGGCACACTTGTTGTGCCTACCAGTTAATTGTTGTTGTTTTCATTTAATTTGATGAATCCCTTATTTGGTTTGAGCTTCACAAATGATTGTTGAGCACTATCACCCTTATCACTTAGAGCCATGGAAGGAGATTGCTCTAATTGACTCAGTCAGTTGATAATTGTGAAGTAGTGCACACAATTGCAGAAAGGAAGTAAACTCAGTTAAGAGAAGTTTATACCTAATATCTTTTTGTAAATTAGCAATAAAAATATTTTGAATATCTTGATCAGGCACAAGAAAACAAATTTGAGAGTACAAATGCTTATATCTACCAATCAAATTAGTCACTTTTTCTTTAACACCTTGTTTACAATGCATCAAATCAGTCAAGTAATTTTAGGACCAATGTTATTGTGAAATTGTTGAATAAAAGCATTAGACAATTGTTGAAAAGAGGTAATAGAATAAGGAGGCAAAGAACAATACCATTGCAAATATTTATCCCTTAATGTTCTAGTAAACAATTTTGCTAACAATTTTTGATCATGAGCAAAGTCACTAAATAAAGTTTGGAATGTTTTAACATGAGTTAAGGGATCGCCTTTTCCGTTATAAAGTTCCAATTGAGGGACTTCTATGTGTTTGGGAGGGACAACTCTAACAATGTCAATGGATAATGGGCTCACTACTTCAAATGTGGGCACATTATACTTAGATTGATTAATAGAAGCTATTTGTTGTTGTAAGGAGGACACTGTTTGAGCTAGATTATTGATGGTAGCTTTGATGGAAGGATTGAAATTAGACATGCTGGACTGAGAAGGAGGAGTAAAATTTTTGAATGAAGGAAGAGATTGGGAATAAGGAGGTGGGACACTATGGTAGGTTGGTATTGGAGAAGATTGGGTAACAAATGGAACACTCGTGGGAGGAATGAAGGAATTGTGATTGAAGGATTTTCCCCCTAGATTAACATTAATAGGCGGTGAAGGTATTTGGGTAACAAGGGGGACACTCATGGTAGGAAGAAGGAAAGAAGAGTTATTGACCCCATGACTAACACTTGTAGGTATGACATTTTGTGTAGAGGTAGCCATGATGTTTGTTGTGAAGGTAGGAACACTAGTCATAGGAGTTGTCAAAGGAATGGGATTATTAACATGATTAGGGTCGGTTGTATATAACCTAGTGCTTCAACACAACTCTTCACGAGCATGATATTAGAATCAACAATATGAGAAATACCACACAATATATCAACACCATGTTTATCACTTTGAATCATTCTTTTTCATCCTTCAATTAATGGGAGAGCCTCACTTTCTGGGGATTCTTGACTCATCCATTGTTGAAGATTGTCAAATTGATTGTCCATCTTCACCAATTGGTCAACTGATACCCTAGTTAGTGATTCCTCCACATTATGAAAATTATCAAGAGGATAAACATGGATATTTGTAGGATTGGAAGAACCACCAATATCCTCATTGAAAAAGCTAGCCAAATTGGGCTCCATCTCCTCGGTAATTAAACCTTGGGAAACCTTAATTCTACAACTTCTTCTTATGGAGATACTATAGGTAGGACTAATAGTAGTAAAATTCATGTATTAAGGGAGGGAAATTGGAAATTCGAATTTTGAATCTAAGTTGCAAAATAATTGAATAATGCAAAATTCTAAGAAAAATGACTACCCAATTAGATGAACAAATTGATTGAAAGAATAAAGAGCAATAATGCAATCTCCTAGGTGATTGAACTTTAAAATTAGGGCCTACTAACAATAACCTCTTAATTTTAAAATTAAAAATTGAAAGGAGGGAAGATTTAAATTTAAAATTAGGGTTGTCCAAAACTAACGTAATTTAAATTTTGAAATTTTGAAATTTTGAAGAAATCAATTTAATTTTAAAAATTAGGGTGTATGTAATTAACCACTTAATTTTAAAATTTAAATTGAAAATTAAAATGTTGAAATTCAGATTTTCTTTTGACCTTAGGGTGACCTAATTTTTTTTTTCACAAATCTATGGAATTGAACAACAAAATACAGTCAAAACAGGCTCCCAAAATTTGAGGAGAAAAAGTCGGGACCAGGTAGCTAGCTACTTGGTTCGAACACGTGGTCCGACCAAATTTTTGTCAAAATTTTGGGGAAGCAAAATATCATGATTTTAATGCAAATTCCAGAAGGATATGAAAATTGGAAATGTCTATGTTGGCAAGAGACATTGCAGGTACGTTGAGATGTTGTCATTGATGGCAACCCATATCAGTTTTCATATCCATACTTCATGTTTTCATCATTTTGGAAGATTGAGTGAATATTGGTTGAGTCCAATGAAGTCTGGTAAGATGAACAAGTTATCCAATAGAGTGTTCAATATTTTGGCTAGCGGATTATTTTGGCTAAGTATTTTGCCTTGTGGATTTTAGAGAAGGTTTTTGGATGTGTAATAAGTCTTATTCCATGATTATGGTCTCTGGTAACAAGATTTGTGCAAGCTGGAAGATCCGATAATCATGTTTTTGGTAAGAATAATGTGGTAACGTGTGGTGATTCGCTTTGGAGATATTGTGGAATGATTTTGGTGGTTGGATATGTTTTCAAGGTTGATGAGCTATCATATGAGAAGAATGTGGACATTTTGTTTTGGTCCGCATATGCATTGGAGATATATTTGAGCCGACTTATTTACACGTTTCATCTTTTCTGACGTGTTCTTGAAGCCGACATGATGTGGTGACTCAATTTGTCATGAATATATAAGGAAGGTGTAATTGATCATTTTAGAGTGTGTGATGGCGTGAGAGATGGATATGGTCGATTATGCACAGTTTCACATGCACAAGTGTTCCATTGGTGCTTTGGATTGAAGCAGAATATCAGAACAAAGTAGTATTGTAGAGTTTGGTATGATGCAATATTTTGTGCTTAACTAGAACTATATACAGGTATTTGTTGATGCTAATTCACAGTTCAAACTTCATTGTAATCTCCTAAAAAATATTTTTAAGGTAGCGATCCTGATGAATACTAAGAGGGGAGGGTGAATTAGTATGCCAAAAAAATTTGCACTTAAACACTTTGCTAGACTAACAGTAAACCGGTAAAACAGTTTAGCAGACAAACCGATTAGCACACATGCAAACCAAATAGCAAATAATGCATTCACCCATAGAAGCACAAACACCATAACACAAGAGATTTTGACGTGGAAACCCAAATGGGAAAAACCACGGTGAGATGGAACTCACAAGTAACTATCTGCAAAATAGGAACTAGACCAGTTAAGGTCATACAATGTTCTTTACCAGAACAGATCCTGTTAGGAATCTCAATCTCTGTTAGGAGATAAGTCCGATTAAAGACTACCTTGCTAGAGGATTTTAGATCCACAGATGTGAACCACCTTGTTAGAGGATTTACAAAAGGCTTTTGGGCCTACCCGGTTAAGGTCTACAGACTTGTCAAAGATGTGAGTAATCAACAAGTGAGTGATCTAGCAAATAGCACATATTGCTTGGTTAGATCCTTGATAGCTCATTCCTAATGCATTCCAACATTACTTCAGTCTTCTATACATTCATACTCTCTCTGACTCCTCAACCACCTTAAATCCTAGAAATAACATCAACAACACCAATCAATCTAAAACCCTAGACATGCTGTCCTTATAAAGGAATCTGATTTCATGTCGGTCCAATAGGATTACAATACAATTTCCTAGGTTTAATGCATCTAGACATATCTGGTAACACGACACAAAAAGCACCGTTAAAGTGTCGGCACCGTTAAACAATCGGTGGATGGTAACTCATCACAAAATGCCAGTTGGTAACTCATCACAGAGTATTACGGGTTCATACGAAATACCGGTTCAAGCAAAATGCCGGTTGCTGGTTTGACAAAATGAAGACTGGGAAATATGTGTTCTGCCACTTTGATCTTTCGTGCTGCTTGAGATCCTCGAACTGCTTGGGTCAACATACCGCTTCAGATCAGTAATTACTTTCTGCAAAACACCAATAGTCTAAGGACTATAATGCATCATACCGGTTGGAACAATTGCCAGTTGAGCATAACTCATACATAAAAGTAGTTTCAATGCAAGTGTGTGTCCATCAATGACAATCACAACATAATCATCAAAAATGCCAACAAAGCCTTCCGAGTTGTAGCCCTTATTTGTAATTTGAACAATGGGCTCTAGGTAGTGTGCCTGAATGCATGTGCATTCCCTTTTGTAATATTTTTATACTTCTAACAAGGTATAATAATATTGTGGGTTTGAATCCCACTGTGGTTTTTCCCTTAACTGGGTTTCCACGTAAAAATATTGGTGTTGTGGTGTTTATGTTGTTTGCTTTATGTGATTGCATCTTTCTGTCTTTCAGTTGTTTTTAAAGTGGATTAAATATCAAATCAAGAATGTAATAATTTGTAGAAAACTGATTCACCCCCCCTCTCAGTGTTCATTGATTCCAACAGTCTAGATATGCAAAATAAGGCCTTAAAGTTTGAAATAGGACACACTTAAGATGTTCATTAAAATGATTAATTAAAAAAATGAAACAAAAAAGGGCACACTTATGGTTAAGGGACAAATTTTATGAGCTTTATATTCAATTAAATTAATTAAATTCTTAAAGAAAAATTGAAAATTGCACAGGACTAATTTAAATTTAAAAATTAGGGTTTGGTAACTAAACCGCTTAATTTAAAAAAATGAAATTTAAATTATGAATGTTGTAAGGTGGGAATTTGAATTTTGGAATTGAAGCAAGGACTCAAATTTGAAAAGTAATTCAAGATCTACACAATCCACAAGTTCAATTTTTAAAATTAAAAACTAGGGTTTTTTATTTAAGCACTTAATTTTTTAATTTTTTTGAAAATTGAACATGTAAATGAAAACTTGAATAGTTCTAAGATTTGAAACAATTAATCCAATCTAGACAAATCAAAAGCTCAATTTAGAATCTTAAAATTAGGGTTTTTATGAATTTAACCTCTAAATTTTTGAAAATTGCGAGGTTATTAAACTTGTAATTGAAAATTTGAATTTTAAATTGCATATGAATCAAATCTGAAAATGAAAATCAGAAGTGAGGATAAGACATGTCAGGTTCACCAGAATGTAAAGGGGAAAATTAGGTGACTTGGCAATTTGCAACATAGAAGGAGAAATCACCAAATCACCTATTTTCTCTTAATAGGGAGAGATGCCTTTACATTCAAAAGAGGGGGTAAATCCATTAGATTCAGTCACTAATCAGATTAGGACTAAATAATAAGTAAATTGATTGAAATAGAATGTATTTGACCCTCTTTTGTAAGTTGACAAGTTGAATTAAGACTAAGTGCTGGAAATAAAGACAAATTTGAGAAAATAGTGAGTTGTGAATTTAGGGTTTCGTCATGCACCTGGATCTGAGAAGTATGAGATGATTCAGAGTTGCTTTGCGAAAACTATCAAAAGTAGCAGGGACTGTGTGTAGGAACTAGGATGCCCCCTCTTGGTCCTCTGAAATTTTTGATCACTGAAAAGGGTTTTTCCGTCTCTATATCTGAAGCTTATCCTGATAGTTACAGCTACACACCTTCTTTTTTGCACATAGAAGAAAAGAGAAATGTGTTGGGGATAAGGGCTTGCCTTTAGGTCAAACCCTAGTTTTGGAATTAACCAAGTGGTTGAAATAATGTAATTGAAATGACTGAAAGTAGAAATCCTCCTCTTTGAGGGGATGTTAAATTGATTGAAAATGAAATACTTATACTTCCTTGTGAATTTTTTCTTGCCTCCACATGGAATCAGGACTTTATGAATTAGGATGATGATCTCCTCTTCAATTCTTGAAATCTTGACTTTATTGCTGCTCCAAAGCTTGAAGGAAGACTGAAAATGCTCAATTGCTCTTGAATGCTTGAATGATTAATGATTGATTATTTTTCCTCTTGTGTGTGTTTGTATTATCAAATGAGAGGGGAAATCCCTCTTATATACATTCTTGTAGGGAAAATGAATTAATAATCCAACATGAGCTGACATGGAGGGGGTTTTCCCACTTTAAATTTGAGATAGGCCAGGGGGTCCAAAACAGATCCCCATTAGGGAGGACCATGGCGCTACACCTTGGTCTTGGTGAGGACCAAGGTGCCATGCCCTGGTCCTGCCCTATTTTGGGGCAGGATCAAGGTGGCAATGAGGTGCATCTTTGAGCTAGATGGTGTTTTTGACATGTATGATTATAGTCAGGTCTTTGATCAGGCCAAGGGGCACAAACACTAAGGAAAAGACCCAAATGTGATAAAAAATTGCAAGGGGTGCAATTTTAGGATGCTACACATACATACCAAACATGTAGAATGAATGAACTTCAAACATAATAGGCATCTATTTGTGTTAGCAATAGGATTTTTTAAGCACCAACCAAACTAATATGCTGTGTCTTGCTATGCATATCTTTTTGTAGGTAAATGACATAGACTCCTTTGACATTTTCAACCTTATTCATGGCCTCCAAACTATTCTAGTACTTATTCATACCTCTTTGACTACTTTTGTAGCTCCATTTTTGGTGCTTGTAAATATGAAAAAAAAAAAATGGCTTTTCTCTACATGAGGATCAATGCATGGTGAGTAACTAGAGAGAGTTAAAGAAAAATCATTTCCGTACAAATCTACTCAAGCTTTGGAGATATTAAATGAATAGGGTGTGGGAATCATTTACATGACCTTTGACCTAGTAAATTTACATGTGGACGTGATAATAAGCCTCCCAAGGGTATCCAAACATCTAAGAATTTCTTATACCAAATATTCATTTGACATTTGAGAAAATGATGCTATAGCCTATTCAGGCCAAGAGAATGAATTGGCTAAGAAAAACTCAATCACATTTTCCATGTTCTCAAGTACAAATGCATCATATCAACATAATCATCAATAAAAATAATAATGACCACATCATTTTGTCCATTTCATTGTAGAAGTATCATCATGTAATCATTTTAATCATCATACACATAATTGAAACTAATAATAACCACATCATATTTTTTCCTTGTGATCATGTACCTATACATCAAATCATCATATACTCATCATAATCACCATAATAATTAATTCTACTAATAATTCCCACACATTTGTCTATTAACTGATGTACAAATACATGAATGTATTGTTGAGTAAACATGCACACACAGCCAAAGATGTGCCTCTAGGGAATCTATCTCCAATAGCTATCCTTTCCAAGTAAGGCAAAGCTCAAATCACTTCTAGTCTCAAAAACACATTCATTACAATATTATAAAAAATGTTAATGAATATATAAAGTTGTGTAGGGGAAAAAGTGAGACTAAGTGTGGAAACCCTAATCCCACTCTCATATGCACTCATGGAATGCGAAATAGCTTAGGGAGATAACACACGTCGGTTACTTCTTATGAGAAAGAGAGAGTCATGGATTACCTCTTAGGTTTTCTATTCCTTTGTTGTAAATGAGAGAGGAATGATGCACAATGCAATCTAACCTAGAAAGCAAGTAAGCAAGCAAACCCTAATATGAGAATGCAGATCAAAGAACAATTGATACACTACTAAAAAGTACAGATCAGAAGGAAAAATACAAGGTGCACTTGTGTCTAAAATTTGAGTAGAAATATCCGAGACCAGGGTGCCATGCCACTGTCTTGATTCTACAATTCTGGAGTTAAAATTGACAGGAGGGATTCCAAGACCTGCAAAGTGATGTTCTACCAAGTCCTAATGACAGAGGGCAAGACCATGGTGCCACACAACCATAATAGGAAGGACTAGGGCAACACGCCCCTGTCCTTGGGGTTTCTGCCAAGATCTACAATCCAGAACTGTCCATATGTGCTCTTCCGGAATTGAAACTTCCAGCAACACTCGGATCCGAACCTGTACCTGAAGCTGAAAAAGAGGGTTTGGGGTGGTTATATAGGGTTTTTCCTTTATCAAACCCCTGTGTTGGTGTTTTCCACCTCCACAAATAGTCGATAATATACTGAAAATGTGTGTGCAAGAACCTTGTGCATGTGCAAGATCCTAAGAATGAAAGTAAACAACCTAGAACAATCCTAAAGAGTAAACCCTAATTGCTTATAATTGACAAAGTAAATGCTCTAAATCCATGATGCAAAGTGATCTAAAGCATGAATATGAATAAAAATGAAGCTTATAAAAAGACATGAAAACAACATGAAACCATACCCAACCCCAAGGGAGAGGTACAAGCCAATCGTCAGACAGTGATCTCCTATTGTTCTTCTACATGTTCAAAAACCCCCAATTGATAAAATGATGCTTGATGAATGTTGAATTTAGTTGAAGACTTCAAAGATCTACTCTTTCGTTGCAAAGAAGACTCTAATGCTCCAAAAACCTGTTCTTAGATCCTTAGAAAAAGACCCCTTCAAACAAAGAAAGAGAGCTCTTAAGTATGAAACCCTAGATATTAATTTCACATTTAGGCCGACCTAGGATTTGAATTTCTTGTTGATATTTTGGGGTTAATCATTATTATATCATAGGATTGTGCTCCCGAAATTTCGGGGACAAAGACGCGGACCATGTGCATTCCCACCACGGTCTGATCAACTTTTCACCAAATTTTTAGGGTCGTTAGATATGATGATATTAGAGTGCATCCCAAAGTTACAACTGATTTTGAGATGTTTTGATATGCGAAATCGAGCCTAAATAGTCAAAACAAGACATAATTAGGGTTTATGATTAAATGATTCATTGGAGGAATAAGATGAAAAGGGGCACACTTAGGGTAAAGGGCACAACTTTATAATATGTAAAGTGATGAGACATGACCTTAAAATTTAATTAAATTAATTAATTAAATGCTTAAAGGGGAATTAGAAATGCAAGATGCAAGACACACTAAAGCGGGTGCTAACCTAAGTGTGAAATTGTACCACTCTAGCAAGGGTGTACAATTTATGATTCTACATTTAGCCCCCACTTTAGTGGTCATATGACACTACGCGCATATGCAAGCTAAGTATAGAAAAGTAAACATTATTTGAAAAAGGATATATCCATAAGTTATCGAATGAAGCCCCTAACGGTATCTGCAGTACACAATTAGGAACCACACCCGATAAAACCACATGTTAGATCACAAAATCACCTAATTCTTACTAAGGAAGGTGATGAAATTTGTGGTTAGCTATATGCCCCCCCTGTTTTGACTTGCTTATTAGTGAGGTGAAACAAGGTATCATGTTTTCCACAACGAAATGTGATAAAGATTTTGACAAAGAAAGTTTGTAACAAGGCTTGATTAATTATCCAAGCATGTTATGGAACTAATACAAAGTGAGAGGGTAAAATCATGATTCCAATGCAACTGACGGTGCGAGAATTGGAGCTTCCTAGCTCAAGATATGATAGATTGAAGAAAACATGCAGAAATTAGGGTTTTAACTTAAAAGCATAAAGTGAAAAAATGCATAACACATAAATATGAAAGTGACACCTTCATTTGTCACTTTCTAACTTTTTGGTACTATTCACTATAGAGGAGCCCACATACAAGCCACCATGCCTCGATGCCGACCTGAGCAACCTATGAGGATGGAGATCCTGCACTAGTCCGTATTTGTCGGCCAACCGCTCGACAAGGTGAGTTGACCATCTGTTGACTCCATTTGACTTTTTTGTGTTTTCATAGTTTTCAGAAATGATGATGTCATCATAGTAATATGATGATGGAGGAGATATTTTACCAGCAAGATCCAAACCCCATGTAGAAAAGGGCCAAGATGCTACCTGTGATCGAAGTTCTTGGGTAGGGGCATGGATCGAATTGCTATGTTGCTAACACTAATGACATATTTTAACAAACACGAAGGAATATTTCTCCATGGTTTGCTAATAGTATCCCACCCCCAAAATTCCCCCACAAGCACTTGAATGTGCTTCCTCAAGAGCAATAGGGATTTCAGCCTTATTTAAACATCGAAGAAGAAGACCATTAAAACCCCTCCTATAAAGGACATTAGAAAGGATAATGTATCTAGTAGCCAATTTGTAAATCCTAGACTTAACATTCTTATTTGCAGAGTCAGGAAAGGTACCATTACTCAAATATCTCATGATATGCAAGTACCATTCATCAAAATCTATAATGTAACAATATCCACATCACTAGTATTATCAACAATAGCCAGGGTAGTGAGGTTGTGAATAGTGAGTTTAAGATCTACCATGGGATCCTCTAGAGACACAAGAGAGGCAACACATGCCATCACATCAACATGTTGATTATCTTTTTGAGGAACGGGCTCCATGGTATAAGAATCAAATTCTTGCAACAAGGATATAGCTAGATCTCTATATTGTGATAATTTGTCTTGCTTAGCTTGATAAACTCATATCACTTGTCTTATGATTAGCTAAGAATCTCCATAAATATGTAGATGTTTCACACTCAATGCCAAGGCTACTTTAATTCCAGCTATAAGAGCCTCATATTCAACAATGTTGTTGGTACATAAGAAACTGAGATGGTATGATAAAGGAATAGGCTTATTTTTAGGAGAGATTAAGACCACCCCTGCCCCCGATCCTATATGACACTTGGAGCCATCAAAGTATAGTTCCCAAGTCTCATCAACCTCAATGGAAAGAATGTATTCATTGGTAAAAGACTCTGGATTAGGTAGGCAGAAGGGTGAAGGAGCATCAACTAAGTGATCAGTCAACTCTTGACCCTTTATTGCCTTTTGTGAGACAAACTTAAGGTCAAACTCAGTCAACATCATAACCCACTTAGCTAAGCATCCAAAAAGATCAGTTGTGGAGAAAAGATGTTTAAGAGGATCAAATTTAATGATAACATGGATCTCAGCATTCAAGAGATAATGCCTCAATTTTTGAGTTGAAAAGACTAAAGAAAGGCACTATCTTTCTATCATATAATATCGGAATTTGTAATCGAGTAGAGTCTGGATTATGTAATAAACTGAGCATTCTCCACCATCCTTATCACATTGTGCCAATAGGGCCACACAGGCTTGAGGGGAAGCAACGATCTCTGGAAGGAAAGGCTTAGTAGGATCAACGGGTTGAAGAATGGGAGGATTGGCCAAATAAGTTTATAAGTCTTTGAATGCTTGATGACAATCCTTATTCCATTGGAAAGTGATATTCTTTTTAAGCAATTGTGTGAAGGGAAAGGTACGATTCACAAGTTGAGAGACGAACCTACGAATAAATTGGATCTTTCCTTACAAACTTTTTAGTTGAGAAACATTCTTAGGAGGTGGCCTGTTGACAATAACATCTATCTTCTTCGTATCCACCTCAACGCCATGATGTGAAACTATGAATCCTAATAGTTTGTCACTATCAACACCAAAACATATTTTCAGAGTTTCAAATGCATGTTATACTTACGAATTATCTTAAAGATTTGATGAAGGATCACAACATTATTTGTATGAAGAATGGATTTGGCTAAGATGTCATCAATGTGTTGGTATTTTGGTATGGGTTTGTCATTGATTTCAACACCTATCAACACTTATCAACTCTGGCACTTTGAAGGATTGGCAATGTTCACCGACAAGCAAGTTACTTATGCATAGTCACCAGTATTTGGTACACCGACAGGATATAATGATCGCCGACACTTGGAATGATATGGAAAACACCTGGTTATGTCGAAGACATCATTTGGACACTTTGTCTTGGAGATTTGTTCATTGGTATATTCGTGTTTGCATATTTGCTATTACCTACAAATAGGTCCAAGTTATGCACCAATAGACTTATCTTTTCTAGATCAGAATGACACGCTTTGGAAATGATTTATTGTTGTTGTAAATGCATTAAGCCGACATGTTGAATCGGATATTGCATCGGTTATTGATTTATTTGTAAATTGATTTTATTGCAATATCTCTTATAGCCGACCTACTAAAATTGGTCTTAGGTTATGGTATATATGTAAGATCTTATTTGTAAGATCGATAGGTGATAAGGAAAAATAAATATAAGAAGGTATATGCGAGAATAAGTAGAGCTATACACGCAAACATCATTTAAGGTGAAGCAAGGTTTTTGTGAAGGCATATCAGAACTGAACCGGTACTGAATCCAACATATGAAGATGCTATTTAACCATCCAATTGTAGTTAGTGTAACTCCTATTTATGTTTGAGCAGTGAGCTCTAGGCGCTTGGCCTTTCTGCATGTGCAGACCCCATTTGTATACACATACTATCTGTAGTAGTATCATCTGAATATGGGTAAGGTTTCCCACCATGGTGTTTCCCCTTACAGGGTTTCCACGTACAAATATTGGTGTTATGTGTTGTGGATGTGTATTGTCTTTCTGTTTCATGCATTAATCTTTACCGGTATTGATATTAACTGATAAACTATCTACCGACATAAAGTTTGGTTTACCAGTATTAAGCATTAAGGTTGGTTAAGTTGTTTTTGGTTTGAATTTATTTGACAACTAATTCATCCCCCCCTCTTAGTTGTCTCCGAGACCTAACAATTGGTATTAGAGCCTAGTCCTCTTTTTGTAGAAGTTTAACAGCTTGAGGAGATCCAATGTCTTCTAACTATTTCAGGAAGGACAGTCCTAAACTTAAAGGAACCAACTATGGCATATGGAAGATTAGAATGGAGACACATCTGAATTGCATTGGAAAGGACATCTGGGATGTTACAAAGAATGGCTACATTACTCCTACTCAAAGTCAGCCTAATCCACTAAACTTAGCTAAAGATGAGGAAAATGATTGCAAAGCAAGAGAAGCACTTTTGAGCGCATTATCAGATCAACAAATCATGGGATTATCAGATAGATCAACTGCTAAAGCTATTTGGGGTCATTTGGAAACATTGAATGAAGGAGATTCCACAGTCAAAATTACAAAACTTGAAAGCTTCTAGGTTAGGTATGAAAATCTGAAAATGGAAGAAGATGAAAGGATTTCTGCTTTTATGGAAAGAGTAAATGAAATTGTTTTGGGTATTAAATGTTGTGTAGGAACCTTAAGTGAAGATGAAATTGTTTCAAAAGTTTTAAGAGGATTTCTACCGGAATATAAAATGAAATTTACTGCTATAAATGAGTTGAGAACAATGCCTAATACATTAGTAACTAGGGATACATTGATTGGAAAACTTTCAGCTTTTGAAATTGAGGAATTTGGTCCTGTTGCTACTATAAAGATAGATTTAGCTTTTAAGGCATCAACATCATCTGCACCATCTTTTGACAAATCTGATTGGAAAGCCTTTTATGCAAGAGAACTTGAAGAAAGCAGGAGAGAAAATGAAGAACTTGAAGCACTATTTGCAAGAAAAATGCCTAAAGGTCCAATTGGAAGTAAGTATGAAGGTAAAGCACCCTTTAAATGTTTTAACTGTAATAAGATTGGTCATATGGATTCAAGATGCCCTGATAGACATGATAGACTAAGAGAAGAAGCTAGAAGAACATACAAGCCTAACCCTAAATATCAGAGATACACATTTAAGAAGAATAAAGATAAATCTTGTTATCTTGCTGATGAAGGAGTCACTGACGATTCTGATGAAGATCCGACAGACAATGGATGGGTTTTTGTTGCTATAACAGAAGATCAACCCACACCTACTGTTCAACCGGTTTAGAAGGCCCTGGCAGCTAAAGTTGAAGTTAAGGATGAATGGATCATTGATTCAGGATGTTCACATCATATGACTGGTGATAAAGGTAAATTCTTGAAATTTTAGGAATATAATGGAGGTTTGGTAAGATTTGGAGATGATAAAGCTTGTTTGATCAAAGGAAAAGGCACTATATCTCTTGATGGTAAGCATAATACTGACAACGTTTACTATGTAGAAGGTTTAAAGCATAATCTTTTGAGTGTTGGTCAATTAATTGAGAAAGGATTTCAGTTACAATTCAAGAATGGAAAATGCAAAATTATGAACAGATCTGGTTTGGAAATTGCAACTGGTAATCAAACTAGGGGAAACATCTTTCATTTAAATAACAGTGAAAAGACATGCTTGATTGCACATATTGATGAAAGTTGGCTATGGCATAAGAGACTCTGTCATGTAAATTTTGATTGCATGGTAAAAATCAGTACTACTAAGGCTGTTAGAGATTTACCTAAGATTGTTAAGCCTCACAATCCGATATGTAAGGAATGTCAATTTGGAAAACAAGTTAGAGCATCTTTTAAGAGTATTCTAGAAAAATCGAATAATTCTCTTGACTTAATTCATACTGATTTATGTGGTCCAGCTAGAACTAAAAGTTTGCAAGGTGATAGATATTTCATGCTAATCATTGATGACTATTCTAGAATGTGTTGGGTTACTTTTCTCAGAGAAAAATCAGAAGCACTTGGGAAGTTCAAACTATTCAAAGAAATGGTAGAGAATGAAACTGGTAAGAAAATCAAATGTCTGAGATCAGATCAAGGAGGTGAATTTACATGTAAGGGTTTTAATGTATTCTGTGAAGTGAATGGAATCAGAAGAAAGTTATCAACACCTCAGACACCACAACAAAATGGAGTTGTAGAAAGGGAAAACAAAACTATCTTGGATGCAGCTAGAAGTATGTTATCTGAAGCAAATCTACCACATGTATATTGGAGGGAGGTAGTAAGCACATCGGTCTATACATTCAACAAAGTTCACATCAAAGGTGAAATTGGTAAGACCCCTCATGAACTATGGTTTGGTATTACTCCTACTCTTAAATATTTCAGAATATTTGGAAGTAAATGCTATATTAGAAGAGATGAGTATATTGGCAAGTTTGAACCTAGAAGTGATGAAGGAATATTTCTTGGTTATTCATCTAAGAGCAAGACATATAGATGTTTTAACAAAAGATTGCAGAAAATTGTTGAAAGTACAAATGTGAAGATTGATGAACAATTTAGAGGAACTTCAAGGTATATAGACTCTAAACCAACAACAAAGATACTGACAACTAAACCTACATTGAATCCACGGGTACAAAATGAAGATCCAGTTACATTGGTATAATTTGAAAATTCCACTGAAACTAAGGAACAACAACAAACGAAGACACCCTTGTATGTAAGACTGAATCACTCTGAAGATCAGATAATTGGAAACAAGTATAAAGGAGTCATGACAAGAGGAAGACTGGCAAATGAAGAGGTATGTCTTATTTCTCAAATCGAACCATCATCAATTAATGAGGCATGTGAAGAAAAACACTGGATTAAAGCTATGGAAGAGGAACTAGAACAAATTGAGAAGAATAACACATGGACATTAGTTCCCTGACCTAAAGACAAAGATGTGATTGGAAAAAAATGGGTATTCAGGAACAAACTTAATGAAGATGGTAAGGTAATGAAAAATTAAGCAAGACTAGTGTGTATGGGATATTCTGAGAAAGAAGGAATTGATTATAATAAAACCTTTGCACCGGTAGCTAGAATTGAGGCAATTAGATTATTCTTGGCTTTTGCAGCACACAAGAATTACAAAGTATATCAAATGGATATTAAATGTGCATTTCTAAATGGAGATCTTGAAGAAGAAATCTACATTGAGCAACCTGATGGATTTTCTTTTACAAATAACAAAGATATGGTTTGCAGGCTAAGGAAAGCTTTGTATGGGTTGAAGCAAGCTCCAAGATCTTGATATGCTAGATTGGATAAATATCTTTTGAAAATTGTTTTTTCTAAAGGCAATGCTGACATCAACTTATACTATAAAGTGACTAATGATGACATCTTGGTTATTTAAGTTTTTGTTGATGATATAATCTTTGGAGGAGAAGATGGATTATGTAAAGACTTTTCTATTGAAATGCAACAAGAATTTGAAATGTCTATGATTGGAGAAATAAAATTCTTTTTAGGATTGCAAATTTCATAGACTGGTAAAGGTATCCTCTTGAGTCAATCCAAGTACTTGAAGGAGTTACTAAAGAAATTTGGGATAGAGAACTCTAAACCGGTAAGCACACCTATGACTACAAATGACAAATTATCACTAACAGATGAATTTACACTTGTTAATCCAACTAGGTACAAGCCTATGATAGGAGGCCTACTGTATTTGACACAAACAAGACCTGATATTATGAATGCAGTATGTATTGTTTCAAGATTTTAGAGTAATCCTAGAGAAAATCATGAATCAATAGTAAAAAGGATTTTCCGGTACTTACAAGGCACTAAAAATCTTGGTTTATGGTATCCTAGAGATGAAAAATTTGAATTATGTGCATACATAGATGCAAATTGGGTAGGAGATGTGGATGATAGAAAAAGAACCACCGGCGGAGCATTTTGTCTTGGAAGCAGATTAATTTCATGGTTGAGTAAGAAACAAAGTTGTACATCTTTATCAACAGAATCAGAATATGTTGCAGCAGCAACTAACTGTACACAGGTATTATGGCTTAAGCAAATGTTGAAGGACATAAAGGTAAAATGCAAGGAACCTATAACTATCTATTGTGATAACATTGCAGCAATTGATATATCTAAGAATCCGGTACTACATTCTAAAACTAAACATGTCTCTATCAAATTGAACTTTTTGAAAGAGAATGTTGAAGCAAAATAAATAAAATTGGTTTATGTGAATACTAAAGAGCAGATTGCAGATATTTTCACTAAGCCTTTGCCTAAGGAGACCTTTGAATATCTCAGAGACCAGCTTGGGGTCATACCCCCACCGATAGAGACTTAGAAAATTGATGTTTTCCATCAACCGACAGAACTTACAGAGAAATCCTTTATTCCGGCTTTGATGATGAGAGCTACTTCTCAGGGGGAGTAGTTGGTATATTGAATTGGTTGGTATTTTATATTTAAACTTGGTTTTGTATTGCTTTGGAATTTGATGTCAAAGGGGGAGAGATATCTATGGAAAAACACATTATCTTTTGGGGAGAGATTATTCATTGAGGGAGAGATTGTTACTTTGAGATTGATTACTCTCTATATCTGAATTTTTTATTTCTGGTTATGAGCTCTTTTGAGAGATTGTTGGTTTTTAGCATTTTTGTTTTGGCACTTTGATGGTTTTTCCATCTTGTGTTGCCATCAATGCCAAAGGGGGAGATTGTTGGTATTTTGGTATGGTTTTGTCATTGATGTCAACACCTATCAACACTTATCAACTCTGGCACTTTGAAGGATTGGCAATGTTCACCAACAAGAAAGTGACTTATGCACAGTCACCGGTATTTGGTACACCAACATGATATAATGATCACTGACACTTGGAATGATATGAAAAAAACTTGGTTATGTCGAAGACATCATTTGGACACTTTGTCTTGGATATTTGTTCATTGGTATATTCGTGTTTGCATATTTGTTGTTATCGACAAATAGGTCTAGGTTATGCACCGACAGGCTTATCTTTTCTAGATCAGCACAACACGCTTTGGAAATGATTTATTGTTGTTGTAAATGCATTAAGCCGACATGTTGAATCAGATATTGCATCGGTTATTGATTTATTGTAAATTTATTTTATTGTAATATCTCTTAGAGCTGACCTACTAAATTGGTCTTAGGTTATGGTATATATGTAAGATCTTATTTGTAAGATCGATAGGTGATAAGGAAAAATAAATATAAGAAGGTATATGCAAGAATAAGCAGAGCTATACACGCAGACATCATTTAAGGTAAGGCAAGGTTTTTGTGAAGGCATATCAGAACTGAACCGGTACTGAATCCAACATATGAAGATGCTATTTTGAGCAGTACATCTTTATTGGATTTAACCATCCAATTGTAGTTAGTGTGACTCCTATTTGTGTTTGAGCAGTGAGCTCTAGGCGCTTGGCCTTTCTACATGTGCAGACCCCATTTGTATACACATACTATCTGCAGTAGTATCATTTGAATGTGGGTAAGGTTTCCCACCGTGGTTTTTCCCCTTACAGGGTTTCCACGTACAAATATTGGTGTTATGTGTTGTGGATGTTATTGACTTTCTGTTTCATGCATTAATCTTTACTGGTACTGATATTAACTAATAAACTGTCTACCAGTATAAAGTTTGGTTTATCGGTATTAAGCATTAAGGTTGGTTAAGTTGTTTTTGGTTTGAATTTATTTGACAACTGATTCACCCCCTCGCTCTCATTTGTCTTCGGGACCTAACACAATGTAATCTTCTAAGGTTTAATGTATATAGTCATGGAAGATGAGAGTCATAGCACGCTGATAGGTTGCGCCTACGTTTATCAATCCAAAAGGTATCACAATTGAACATAACATACTCCAAGGAGTGGTAAAAGTGGTTTTATATTGATCTTGGGGATTGATGAAGATTTTATTATATCCTGAGAAACCATCCATAAAGGATAGTAAAGCATGACTTGCTACAAAATCCAGTATCATATCAATATTTGGGAGAGGAAAGTCATCTTTTAAAGAGGCCTTGTTTAGATCACGAAAATTCATACACATACTAATCTTATTTTTAGCTTTAGCCACAACCACAATGTTTGAAATCCATGGGGAATAATCAATACGATGAATGAGTCCAACATCCAGTAATTTTTCAATCTCAACTTTAACAAGTAATTCCACTTTAGGGTGAATCTTTTGAATCTTTTGCTTCATAGGTTTAGCATCAGGAATTAGGACAATGTTATGAGTGACAATCTTAGGATCTACGCTAGGCATGTCAGAATATATCCAAGCAAAGATCTCAGGGAATTCATGTAACAACTCAACATATTATTTTTTCTCTTCTTCGTTAAGACATTTCCCTATCTTGATGATCTTATGTTCAATACAAGGATCCATCTTGATATCAATGGTGTCATTTATTAGGAGATTGCTTTGTTGAGGAGAATCTTTCAATTGAGGAAATTCTTTAACTATCTCATCGTTATTTATTTCTTTCCCAAAGTAAGCTTCCACTTTTAGACAATAAGTAAAATTGTGGTTATGGTGATAATGAGGAAGGTTGTCATAAGCTCCCAAGAATTCGGCTAAGGAATCATCGGTAGAAAAAACATACAAAACAAAGATACAAGAAGAGTCACAGTCAATATATTCTGGATATTTCGAGAGAGAAGTAGAAATGACATTAACACTAATATATGGTCTCTTAAAGGCTTTAGTACGCTTGAAAGGACAATAACCAATCTTTAATGTCATATCACGAAAGTTGTTTTCCAAGGGAACCTTAATCCATTTTTCTTGAGCACCACATCCATTTCCATTATATCCATACCTAGTCAGGATGTGAAAACCAGAAATATATAGGTTAGTCATTTCTGAAGAAGAAGGAGGATTTTCAAAAAGCAAAGGATCAAAATCCTCTAGACCAAAAACTAAGGGAGATGAAATCTGAGAAGCCACCACAAAGTTATTACTCAATGGCCCAGACAAAGTAGATTGATTTTTAGGTTCTTCTTCTTTCTTATTTTTGACATTAGGTTCTCTAGGGGGAATCCTGTATTCCCCTATGAAAGTAGAATTGAAATCAAGAGATCCCCAATCATCTTCTGCAAGAATCTTTTCAAGAGAGAGAGAGAGTGATCTCAATCGTAGAATCGGGCTAAGAAGTCTCTTCCTCAAGAACCTTAGGTCCACTTGAGGAAGTATTGGGGATCAATCTAGATATAGGAGATAGGTTTGAATTAATTGGTCACACTAATCAGAATAGAATCTTTAGAGGAATTGGCTAAGATAGTTGGGGAAAAATTAATTGAAGAGGATTTATAACTTGATGTTTGTAAACAAGCCTGAAATCTTGTGTCACCTAACAAGGTGTATGTTGTATTCTTGTGAATGAGCTTGATTTTCCTATGCAACGTAGAGGGAACAACTTGCATTCTATGAATATAAGGTCTCCCTAGCAATAAGCTATATTTGAACTCTACAGACATGACATGGATAGGTGTGGGTAAACTAACAGGACCTACCTTAATAGATAAGGTGGTGATACCTAATGAAGATTTAGCAACATTATCAAAGTCACAGATAGTGAGAGAATCATGCTTAATAAGAGATGTATCAACATTGATCTTATGCAACAAGTTAATGCTACAAACATTAAGGCCAGAAACATTGTCCACTAATGTTCACCTTATTGCACTATCATTTATGATAACCACAATCATTAAGGGATCATACTCTTGTTTAATTTCACTAGAGGGCAACTCATCTTGTGTAAACACAATCTGAGCCTTAGGTGATATAATAGAGTGAATCAAAGAAGCCATATTATTGGACGTCACTGCGGGTGGGACATTCAATGTTTTCAAGGCATCTTGTAGCATTCCATGATGAGTCAAAAAAGTTTGAAGTAAATCCCAAAGGGATATCTTGGCAGGAGTAGCTTTAAGTTGTTTGACAATATCATATTCCTTACAAAGAGTTTGTGAAATGCAAGGTTCTTGAGGCAAAATGAGCCGAGGATCAGGTAGAGGAGTCAGAACAACCGGAGGAGGATTAGGTTGCCTATTGTATCTCATGTTATAGGTATGGGAAACTACATTATAACTATCCTTAGTTAGTTGTCTAGCATATCTATAAGGATTCTTAGTGGGATTCCTTCCTTCAACCGTAATGATAGGTTTGTTTGGAGTGCTAAAGGAATCATGACCATATCCACCTTGAACTGTAAAAAGAGGTTGATTAGGAAGAGGTGAAGTTGGAGAAGGACAAGAACCTTGGAAAACAAAAAGTGGTTTGCTAAGTTCATTCACATTGATCATATTAATCAACCTTTTAGATGCATTATTCTTGTTTGAAAGTTTAGGCAAATACATAAAGTCATCAAGGACATCATCAAATAAAGCATGGTCATAGTGATTGAAAGACTTATCTTTGGACTCAAAAGGAGACATAACATCATAGAGGGAATCATGGGAATAAACTATGTTGCTATATCTAGTGGAGAAGTTGATAGGAATGTACTCATGAGAGGGATCATTCAACTTATCTTTCTCATCACCACGAAATGATATAGTAACAAGGCTGATTAACTTTTGGAAAAATGAGGGTTTAGAAGGCTCAGGGTTAAAAAAATCATCTAAAGATTCATTTAATTCATCCTTACTAAACTCATAATCAACAAAATTGCATACATCATCAAAAGCATGAACATCTTGAAAATAGAAATCTGACATTTTCAAATGAAAATTGCATGAAACTTAAACAAACAATGCAAGGAAAATCAAAGAAACCTATATCTTTTTTTTTTCTTTTTCTATGTTTCTGTTTTTGTTTTATGTTTTGAAAGAAAATGAAATAAACTGGATCTAGATCTAACAATACAATGCAATGCAAATGAAATTGGATTCATGTCTGCTTCACCAAAGATGTGTAGGGGAAAAAGTGAGACTAATTGTGGAAACCGTAATCCCACTCTCATACACACTCATGGAATATGAAAGAGCCTAGAGAGGTAACGCACGTAGGCTACTTACGAGAAAGAGAGAGATATGGATTACCTCTTATATTTTCTATTCCTTTGCTGTAAATGAGAGAGAGGAATGATGCACAATGCAATATAACCTAGAAATTAAGTAAGCAAGAAAACCCTAATTTGAGAATGCAGATCAAAGAACAACTGATACACTGCTAAAAAGTTCAGATCAGAAGGAAAAATCAGAGGTGCACCTATGTCTGAAATCTGAGAAGAAATGTCCAAGACCAGGGTGCCATGCCACTATTTTGATTCTATAATTGTGGAGTTGAAACTAACAGGAGGGATTTTGAGACCTACAAAGTGTTGTTCTACCAAGTCTTGCTGACACAGGGCAGTACCATGGCACCACACCACTATCCTAGGAAGGACCAGGGTGCCACGCCTCTACCTTTGGGGTTTCTGCCAAGATATACAACCTAGAATTGTCCATGTGTGCTCTTTCGAAACTGAAACTTCCAGCGATGCTCTAATTCAAACCTGTACCTGAAGCTGAAAAAGAGGGTTTGGGGTGGCTATATAGGATTTTTCCTTATTCAAACCCCTATGTTGCTGATTTCCACCTCTACAAATAGTCGATAATATACTGAAAATGTGTGTGCAAGATCCTAAGAATGAAAGAAAACAATGTAGAGCAACCCTAATTGCTTATAATTGACAAATTAAATGCTCTAAATCCATGATGCAAAGTGATCTAAAGCATGAATATGAATTAAAATGAAGCTTATGCAAAGACATGAAAACAACATGAAACCATACCCAACCCCAAGGGAGAGGTACAAGCCAATTGTCAGTCGGTGATCTCCTATTGTTCTTCTACATCTTCAGAAGCCCCAAATTGATAAAATGATTCTTGATTAATGTTTGATGGATGAATGTTGAATGTTGTTGAATAATTCAAAGATCTACTCTTTCATTGCAAAGAATGCTTTAATGCTCCAAAAACCTGCTCTTAGATCCTTAGAAAAAGACCCCTTCAAATGAAGAAAGAGAGCTCTTAAGTATGAAACCCTAGATATTAATTTCATGTTCAGGCTGACCTAGGATTTGAATTTCCCATTGATATTTTTGGGTTAAGCATTATTATATCATAGGATTGTGCTCCCAAAATTTTGGGGAAAAAGCCATGGACCATGTGCATTCCCGCCACGGTCTGACCGACTTTTCACCAAATTTTTGGGGCCATTAGATATGATGATATTAGAGTGCATCCCAAAGTTACAACTTATTTCGAGATGCTTTGATATGCAAAATCGGGCCTAAACAGTCAAAATAAGACATAATTAGTGTTTATGATTAAATGATTCATTGGAGAAATAAGATGAAAAGGGGCACACTTAGGGTAAAGGGCCCAAATTTATAATATGTAAAGTGATGAGACATGACCTTAGATTTAATTAAATTAATTAATTAAATGCTTAAAGGGGAATTAGAAATGCAAGATGAAAGACACACTAAGGCAGGTGCTAACCTAAGTGTGAAATTGTACCACCCTAGCAAGGGTGTATAATTTACGACAGTACAAGAACATAACCTAAAAATAACCAAAGAATGAAATAAATGTTAACTCCAATGGTGGATACATTTCCACTGTAAGCTCACATTGTACTCCAAACTTGTGTGAAATAGACTTGTATATAAATATTAAAAAAAATTGGAGCATAAAAAACACAAACGACAAAGTTAACTGAATATTCTCTGAAACCAAATATAGGATTAAGAATCACTATGTATAATTCTATCAAGTAGACATCTTCTAATAAATTAGGTCAAATGTCTCCTTAATGTTCAATAAAATTGTTAAACTTTTGTTCTAAATTGCTTGAATACAATACTATTGTTCACCAAAAAGTCTACAATGGTTGATAATCGACTTGAATAGTGAGAAGCACACATTATATCATTAAGATATGGATATTATTGTGTATGGTGAAAATGGATAATGTTAACAACAACATTGAAAGACTAAATGAATTGAACCACAAAACCCTAGCCTAACAACAACAAAGATCAACCATAACATATGAAGATTACCTAAGATAATGCAAATCAACAAAATCACAAAGATGATACCATCACATGTCTAATAGGGTTTGAATCTCCATTCTTCCTATCTCCATTGATCTTGCTTGATATATTTGCTCTCAGATTTTATGTGTGTACAAGAGCTCAATGAAGAACGGAAATGTGGTTGCAAGTAGGCTTGATCACATATGAAAGTTTTAAAGTGAAGTTGAGGGTTGATAATGAAGGAAGTATCCTCTTATATAGAGGACACTATAGGAAATGGAGGGATAAGATTAAGAGGTGTAAAGATAAATGGTCGACTAGGATTAAAGGGTAGGTAGAGGAAATAAGAAAATAATGAGAGGGTAGGTAGTGTAGGAATTAAGAGATGAATGACATGTGTCATAGGTAGAAAAGGATAATGAATTAATTAAATAAATAAAGATTTTATTAATTAATAGAAGAAGTGGGATCAATTAAATAAATTAAATATTTATCTAATTTAGGGAAGGACAATTTAAATAAATTAAGTATTTATTTAATTAATAGAAGAAGTGGGATCAATTAAATAAATTAGGTATTTATTTAAATGAGGAAAAAGGCTAGAAGAGGATTAATGAATTAATTAAATAAATAAAGATTTATTTAATTAATAGAAGATTTAGGCTTAAAATAATTAAATAAATAAAAATATTTATTTCATTAGACAGGACAATTTTAGGTGTCTACAATTATCATACTTATCCCATATGAAAACCTAGAGCTACTTCTCAAGCATGCTTGCGGGGCCATCTCTTACCTTCAAAGTATCCAATATTGCTTCATGATCAACACTAATAATCATCCATAGTTATTTTGTTATTGGTTTTGCATGTTGCTTTAATAACTTAATATTTTTTGCTACAAGTATTTGCAAATACATGAGAATGGTTTTGTATTTCTAAAAGTCTTTAAATGTAGCTATGCCATTATTTCTAGTCATATATGTTCACGACAAAGTTTCATCAAGTAAAATTGATCCTATAGGATATGTGAACACATCATCACCTATCATTGTTTGTGTTATCTTTTTATTTTCCTATACACATCATTACCGACCAATAGTTTGATCTCTCTTCATTCCCATGGGGTGCAATAATTCTATAAACATGTCCTAGTTGTACAAGGGATGACAAATGGTCATAGTAAAATGAACTTTCCATTCAATTGAGTAAAGAGTGCTTTCTTGAGATAAAGGGGTTAGATATTATGGAATGCATGTATCTACTTACTCATTTAACTCACAATGAACATAGTCACATTGAATACAATTTTTACAAAAAATAAGCTAATTCTTGTGTCTAAATAGTCCATGCACTTGCATTTGAGCTTCAAAATAAATTCATCAGTTAAGATTCTTTTATTTTATGAAAATCCAATTTATCTCCCATGGCACCTCATCAACCAACCAAAAGAACCAATGTACTTCTAAATCAAGTGCCCCTCTTTGGTATAATACATATTACACCACTCAACAATAGAACTTACATCACTAAATGTAGCACATCTAATATTTAGTTATTATTTAATTAGATATCTCTTCAAGCATATACCTACTCTATCATGCTCCCCATTTCCATGCACAACTTTAAAAACCTCCAAATGTGAGGTATATCCTTCCTTGCATGCATTACATTCAACCAATAAAACATACGAGCATTCTTGAATTTACCAATGCAATTATCTAACCAAATGAGATGTTGAACCATTCCAATATCTTTTTCTTGCAATAATTGAACCAAATGAGATCTATCATGACTCATATAAAATTATACTCATTGACTATCTTCATGTCCTCTTTTGTACAATATGAAGGATTTCTATATGTGATGTGAACAAAAATAGCAATCTAAAAAGAATTGTAATATTGAGTTTGGACTTCATTTTGTAGTTGTAGCATATTTTTTTTCCAAATTAAACTATAGATATAATAGTTCCAAATGGAAGAAATAATTAAACATCATAAATTATTGATCTAACCTTCGAGATCTATGACTATGCTTTACATACATGTAAAAACTATTATTCTTAAAATTAGATATTAAATCTATAACACTTATTTCTCTTGTAACCAACACACATTTAGAAACTTCACTGTCACTCTACAAATTTTATTTTATTGTCTCATATCTATTTTTATCAACCATTTTTCCCCCAAAATCACTCTCGCCACCATCATGAATACATGATACACTTATATAGAAAGATATCTCTTTTGAACTATCTTATCCTTGCTTGAAGAGTATTCCCTCTCTTGCTTGGATTTATGACATTATTGCATGATAGATATCTTCTTGGTATCAAAGGTAGGTATCCTTGTTCTAGTTGCACACACATGCATGAGGTTTAGTGGAACTAATGGTGTTCTCACTCTCCTCCCTTACATGGATTACCCAAACAAACTCTGGGGGCTAGTTTTCCATGTCCTTCTCTCCATGGATCACCTAGTTTTAGGGGCGAGATGTCTATAGTTCATTTTCTCTTCTCATGAATCACCAAAATGTGTATTCATGCTTTCTATCTCTTCTTCCTTCTCTTTGCATTTGTCTCCATTTAAATCTTTCATCTTGTGTTAGAGAGCTCTCAAATCCTCACTCTCTTTGTTGTGTTGGAATTGAGGCTTAGTTCTCTTTCTTACCAAATGATTCTCCATTATTTTTTGATCTTGTATCAAATCTTCTTGTGAGTATTTGTCATCAATCTTCTTTCCCAATTCGATGTGGTAAACATGATACCCTATTTCAACTCACTAAAATTATCAAGCCGAAACAGGGGGCCACATAGCTACCCTCGAATTTTCATCACATTCCTTAGTAAGCATTTAATTGATTTTGTGATTTTATCTAACATGTGTTTTTGTAGGGTACGGTTCCTAATTGTGTACTGTAGATGCCGCTAGGGGCTTCATCTGACAACTTGTGGATTTTTCCTTTTTCATGAATGTTTACTTTTCTTTACTTTAGCTTGCATATGCACATAGTGTCATATGACCACTAAAGTGGGGGCTAAATGTAGTGTCGTAAATTATAGTGAAAGAGAAGCCTATGTGGAGTCTTCAACAACATTCACAAACATTTCATTAAGCATTCATCATCAATTAGGAGCCTTGAAGACATTGAAGAGTAATAGGAGATCTAGTGGCAATATCTCTCCCTTGGGGGTTGGTATGATTTCATGTTATTTTCATGTCTTTGTATGAGGTTCTTTGCATCAACTTATATATTTAAATTCATGATTTACATCACTTTGCAACATTGATTTAGAGCATTTACTTTGTCAATTACAAGCATTTAGGGTTTACTCTTTAGGGTTGCTCTAGATTGTTTGTTTTCATTTTAGGATCTTGCATACACGCAAGGTTCTAGCACACACATTTTCAGTACATTATCAGCTATTTGTGGAGGTTGAAATTACTAACATAGGGTTTTGACTGAGACAAAATCCTATATAGCCACCCAAACCCTTCCTTTTCAGTTGCAGGTGCAGAAACAGACATCTAGAGGCAGTTTTGGATCAGGAAAAGGCACATGAACAGTCCATAATCTTCATATTTTCCCTAATATTTTGGGACAGGGGTGTTGTAGCCTAGTGCTACCTAGGATAGTGGCATGGCACCATGGTCCCTCCACTTTGCAGTGAAATTTGATAGGTTGCAGTTTCAGGTCATCACATTTGTAGTCTTTTAATTGCATCTCTCTGTCAGATTATCAGGGATAGTGGCATGGCACCGTGTCCTGGTCAGTTTGGCTTACTTTACAACATTAGGTACACATCCAAAATCCTCCCCCTTTCATGCCTTTTGTATCTTAGTTTCATATCTACAAGTTTATGCAATTTAGAGTTCATTTATGCTTTATTCTTTATCTCCTAATCTAGTTGATCATTCAAACCCTAGTTTTTCTCATCATTTGCAACAAGAGGAATAGAAACCCTACGGTAATCCTTGGCTCTCTATTTTTCACAAGTAGCGAAAGTGATCTATCTCCCTAGGCTCTTTCGTAGTGCTTGAACACCATGAAATAGGGGAAGCCTTCATGGGATTCCTCTTTGCAAGCTGCTAAGGAAAATTTCAAAGACATTTTTTCTTTACTTTCATGAATTCTTTTGTATATTCTTTGCCATTGATGTTAAAAGGGGGAGTTTGTATATACACGAGGCACATAAACATGGGATCAGAACCGACACATACATGACTATTTTGCAACAAAGTCAATGACCCTTTTATGTAGTGTTTGCCACCAATGCCAAAGGGGGAGTTTTTTGGCAGTATGACGCATTTTGTATGATCGGTGATATGGTTGTCATTGTTGGCAACATCAGCTTCTAAGTCTCTACAGTCTATCAATAAAGGAGTAAAGAGTAACTGGTGAAAAAGAATAGTACTTATTCCTATCGACAATGAGTAGACCAGTATACATGGGTTAACCAGCTAAGCAGTGAGTAGACTAGTATACAGG
Source organism: Cryptomeria japonica (assembly GCF_030272615.1). Taxonomy (NCBI): domain Eukaryota; kingdom Viridiplantae; phylum Streptophyta; class Pinopsida; order Cupressales; family Cupressaceae; genus Cryptomeria; species Cryptomeria japonica. The sequence continues at coordinate 765,223,500 of NC_081407.1, read as the reverse complement.
GGTTAACTGGTTACTAAATAGGCTAAGCAGTGAGTAGACTGGTATACAGGGGTAAATAGGCTAAGAAGTGAGTAGACCGATATATAGGAGGTAACCGGTTAGGCAAAATTGGACCGGTACATAGGCGACAACTGGAAATACAAGAGTCTCAACCGACGGACTTAAAAACATCCAGATAACATCCAGTTGAACCGTCGGTCTTCTCTTTTCAACCAACGAGATTTTCAGCATGAACTGTTGTCTTAACTGATATTCCCAGAATGAATTTTGGAGAGCAATTTGAGGTGCGATAATAGATTTTTGAATTTAACTTTTGGAGGGAAAGTTGGCGCCAGAACTAAAGGCTAATATATTCACATCATTCATTCTGATTGTGTTGTTGTCAATGAGAAAAAGATCTATGTGAATGTTAACAGGGGGAGAAAAATAGAGTGCAATAGATAGAGGTATGAATCAGTGAAGCCGACACCGATCAGAAGAACAAAGCATGCAAAGTGGATCTATGAGACTGAGGTAGTGTCATCAGACAGATCAATCATCTTTGTTGCCTTCTAATAATTGCAGCATTGTAAATCCTTTAACAGGGTGAACCTTAACCATTTCTTCATGTAAAATCTCTTAACAGAGTCACTTCTAATATGAAGTTGTAAAATCCTCTAGCAAGGTGAAATTTAACAGGTTCTAAGGTATTCTTAACCGGATACCAGTCACTCCTAACAGGGTGATGTTCTCAGAAAGAACTGGTTGTAAGCTCTTAACATGGCACTCTTTTTCACTGCAGTAAAAGAGATTGTGTGTTATCCCCACCGTGGTTTTCTCCCTCTAACTGAAGGTTTCCATGTATAATTGCTAGTGTTATGTGATGCTTATTTGTGCATGAAAATTTCTTTTCTTTGATGTTCTCTGCTTTCATGATTAATGCAATGTTTAAGTTAATTTGGAAGGATAGCTGTAAATCGGTTAGTTTGAAAGTTTGAATTGTGTATAAACAGTTTTGACTGACTCACTCCCCCTCTTAGTCACCAGTTAATACTAACAGATCCTTGTATTACATTTGACCCTAGCAATATCATTAGAGTACCCGATGGCCCTTTATACATAGTTACGAAGGTTAAGGAAATCCCTTTCCGTGGTGCCCTAATTGATCCCTCTTGCATGGTTAATGCTATAATTGAAGAGTATTTTTTCACTTTATGATTTCATAAGCCAATATATGATGCTTCTAATGTTCTTGTGAAGTTATTTGATGGCTTCTCTTTTCCTACCATTGGCTCTATCAGTCTTCCTGTTGAAGTTCATACTAAATCCATGGATGTTGACTTTGTTATCATACCTTCTTCTGAGCAATTCCATGTGAAGTTGAGCCATCCTTGGCTATCTTCCATTAAGGCTATTGCTTCTCCAATACACAACTGTATGAAATTTCCTCACAATGGAGCAATCATAACCATGAATCATAGCGTATTTTGTCCATCCGAAAGAAGCCTCGGTGTTCCTATTGATCTCTTTTGGCCTAAACAATTTCAATCTCTTCCATCAAGGAGCGATGCTCTTTTTCAATCTTATAAAAAATGGAAGAATGATATGATATTATTCTTAAGTCAACCTAGATCTCCAACACTTGACATTCCTATTATTCTTCAAGATGAGGTTCTTCCCCTCAAAGATAGAACTAATTTCCCTCCTAAGGAAGATCATCAACCTATACCTATGGATGTGACTTCACCTTCTCTTAAGGAGAATGAAAATATTATTCTTAAGGTTATATCTATACCTCTTCCTCAAGATGGACCTGGTCTCCTTCCTACACCTAATATTCCTCCTTTCTATGGTGCAGTTCTACCTCCTTCCTCTTATCGAGAGAAGAGGCCTCCTTCTCCCCTTATTCAAAATAAAAGACCTCAACCTAAACCTTCAACTATCAAGGAGAGAAACATTCCTACTTTTTCAAGTATTCCTCCTCCTTCTTAGCCTTCCAATAAGACTCAACGAAATCGTTGTGTGAGAGAATGCCGATGAAGACACCATGTTCGAGCTTGTGAAGCTATCCCTCAAAATACTCAATCTCCTCAGACTCTGACAGTTGACATGGTTCCCTTTTCTCCTAAGCAAGATGTTCAACCAACATCTCCAAATCATAAGTTTCACAAAACATGTGATGGTTTTACTCCTATTCATGTTCTTGCTCCTCTTTATCTAAACATTGATGAAGAAATGGGTGAAAATGTTATTCATAATGGCAATAAAACTCCTAATGCTTCTGATAGTGAATATGAATATGTTGATGTATACAAGCATTTATCATATGATTTTTCACAAACCCTAATCCTAGCTCCTAGAATTGAACAAAGTGACTTACAACATGAGCATAATCCTTGTTTGAATCTTGTGATAGCTCCATCCATTGTGCTCGATGTCTCTCCTTTTGCATGTTGCTCACCTTCTTGAAATAGTGATCAACAAGATCAGGAGGTGGATGTCATGCTAGATTAGCAATATTAGCATTGCAAATCTTTTCCTCTCTCCTTTCTTTCTCTTTTGTGACCATTCTTCTACGTGTATCCATGTTCTTCTATTGTTCCCTTAATGTCTACTTAGGGATGATGCAAAGTATTGAGATCTTTTCTTGGTCTCTTTCATGTTGACTCAAAAGACATCCTCTCTTCCCTTTCTTATAAGGTAGTGTCCTTCTTTGGGGAATGATGATTATTATATTCATATATATACATGATATACATGAGTTATCATACAACATACAGACCTTGAAAAAAGCAATACTACCTCATGTTTTGTGTTCACTATCCTTGGGTTTATTCATCGATTGGGGGCTAAATCATTGCGATAATGTGCTCCCTCCTCTCTCTTTTGGGTGTATCCTACCTTAAAGAAATCGCTCCCGATAAGATGCGTGCGATCTCTTTAACATGGGGGCATACATTCCGCTCATATTTTCCTTCTTTGATACTTAGAATTACTTAGTGAACTTTGTTTTGCTTTGTAATCTTTAGTGTCCTTTCTTTCATGACTCATAGTGAAGGGAAATTTTCTACTTGTAGTCATGGTTCTCTCCTTCTTGATCTTCCCTTTTAGTTTGTCAATCAAAGTCATAAGTTCCTAAGTCTACTGGGGGATTCACGCATCTTGCCTCCTTGACATAGTAAAAGTCTTTAAATCTTGTTTCCTTGTACTTTACCGATAGTATTGGCCTACGCTTATACTCCCGCTAAAGTGGGGGATAAATGTAGTGTCATAAAATTGCAACCCTAGCAATATTTGATTGCATTAGGGTCCTCATGCATGCAAGATAGAATCCTCTAGCCTGATCGGAGACCGGAGATTGCTCGACCCTTAGAAATAGCTTCTTTCTTGGCCTCTGCACCACCCCGTCCATACTCTGCCCTGAAGAAAGGGGTAGGATAGGGGCGTGGTGACACTGTCCCCCCTTGGATAGGGGCATGGTACCCTTTTCCTCCTAGGAAATAAGCATGGTGCCCCTATCCCTGCCCTATTTTGGGGCAGGACCCTTCCTAGTGTTGCATTGTTGGTTGTGCATTGGGCGAGAAACTTCCCCAATGTCGGCCTGTGACGAAAATCACTTTCATTAACCCTAATCGACATGTATTTAAGTTACATTTTCCCTCCCATTTTGGTGAGTGGGTCAAGTTGGATAAGGTTCAATAAGGTGAAAATTGGCAATCAAGCATTCAAGAGCATTCAAGCATTTTTTTCCAGCATTGAGCATTCTCAAGTCTCCCTTCAAGGATAGGTGTTGCATTGAAGTCAAGGATTCAACCATTGAAGAGGAGATTGATTTCAACATTCAATTCCACACAAGCAATTCTATCAACATTGCTATCACAACCTCCCTTGAGGTGATTTACAATTCAGTCTTTTATTTCCATATACTTGTGAGTACTATCTTTCATTACTTGGTTAATTCCAAAACTGGGGTTTGACCTAAAGGAAAACCCCCAATCCCAACCCATTTTTCTCTCTTTTCTAGGTGTAGGTTGCAGGTGCACAGTTGTACTTTCGGATTCGGGCTCCATTTGTAGAGGCAAAAAAACCCTTTTTGTTTCGCGGATTTTTCAAAGGTCCGTGTACATTCCCGCCACGGTCTAGGCAAATTTTCCTCAAATTCCCAGGGTGACTTCGTCTCGACATATTACTGCCAAATCTAGGTGCACAACTTCATCCCATGTTGAAATCTTAAGTTATAATCAGTTCTTTGTCACTTTTGCACTATATAATTCAATCATTTTCTTTTCAGTTTCAAATAAGGAAGAGGGGATCAACTTATCATTCTCATTTCATTCAGAATTCAGTCTTCATCCTTGAAGGTTGAGTCTAGTGAATTTCCTCTCCTCTTCTGAATGTAACATGGTGAAAAATGTTTGAAGGGTAATCAATAGTGAAACTCTCATCTCTCCATGGAGGGAAAGGGTAGTTTTCCTCTTGATCCGTCATTCACCATTTTTCAAAATTATAAATGTGTGTCTGGATTTGGTATGCAAGTTCCTCCATGGCATCTAGAGTGCTCATCTCCAGTGTCAGCAAGATTGCCTTTATTTCCTTGTAGAAATATATGTGTCTGTAACTCCTGTAGAGTTGCAGTCATGTTAACCTTTTCTTCCTCATATGAATTCAACTTATGTTGTACACTTACAGTAGAATGACCAAAAAATGTAGTTGAATCATTTAGAGGATCAAATGATTCACTCATAACTTATTTATTTCCTAATTAACTGCCTTGATCTTCTTCTCTATATCATCAAGAAATAATGAAAAATTACAAATTGTAGACAATATTTTATCTCCGATCTTTAGTGCATCTTTTATCTGTTCCATATTATCACTAAGACCTACCGTGTCTCTGTCAATTTCCTTGATCAAAATTGCAATCCTTCTCTTCTCATATTCCTTCTCAACCTTCTTGATTGCAGCTTCTTCTAGGCTCTTCATCTACTCACCTGCTGATGTAACCAAATGTTCTAGTTTGTCAATAGGTGTAGGAGGACTGTCAATATCAGTCTCCGGTAATATACTGGAAAGTATATCTATTGCACTTTGAATAGTTTGTGCTTCTTTTCTTTGAGCCTTCATAATCTTCTTTTGTGCCTTAGATTGCATGGCAGATGCAATCTCCATCAGCTCAGTAGGACTTCGCATGTCCATGTTAATCGGTCCTTGTATACTTATAGTGTCATCTTCCTCATCTTCATCAATTATCTTCTTTGATGTAAGTGACCGAGAGGTCACTTTCTATTCTTGCTCTTCCTTCTATTTTTCTTCCTCCTTTTGTTTTTCTTCATCCTTCTCATGTTCCTCTACTGTCTCTTCAGCTTTCTTCTCTTCCTTCTCCTTCTCCTTCACCGGTGGTGCAGTGGTTTGCACATCATTTGTTTGTGTAACTACTGGTGGCACTTGTGCTTCTATCTTGTCTGGTTACTCAGTGGGTTGTACATTTTATGTTTGCTCATTCATCGGTGGCTCAGTCATTTCTTCATCTTGTTTTTGTACCTTCTCTGCATCTTTTTTACCTATAGCGGTTAGATTCACTTCTGGTAATACTGTCTCATCATCAGGAATAATGATTATTTCTTGCTCAATTTATGTATTAACTGTTGTTTCAGCAAAAAAAATCTCATCCAGTATGATTTCATCAATATTCACATTGTTAGGGATATCTTCTTCCTTTAATCTCTCTGGTTCCTCTTCTTTAGGAATAAGTCCTAAAAACTTCTTCAAAATCTCCCTAGTCTCATCTTGTGCCGACTGAGATTCTCCAGAAAGTAATCTTGTAAGCCTTTTCTTTGAACTAAAGAATGGTTTTCAATTCAAAAAGATATTTTGCAAATCCTCCTTTGAGGCTTCCGGTTGTAAACTTACAAGAACAAATTCAATAATTTCCTTGTCTTGTTTTATTGCAGTTTACCATCTTGCATCTAATTTATTGTACACAGAATTTGGTATTTTCCCTTGCAATTCAATTAGAGATTTACTGAACTTATTCATTAACAAAACTACTACATCTTCAATTTTCCTTTGCTCTTCTTCATTGAATTTGGCAAAATGTTTATTCAAACCAGCTAATATACCATACTCCATAATGTGTAACACTAATTTTTCAAAGGGAGTAAGTTTAGTTACCGGTTTCTTAATTGATTTTACAATAGACACTCCAACAACATTTGATTTCTTACCACTGGCTCTCTTTTATTTCTTCTCTCCTTTAGACTTCGTTTCTTCTTCATCTGCAACTCTCTTTGACTGCTCCTTCCTCCTCTTACTGGTGACTACCAATTCTTTAGGTGCAGCGGACTTGATTTCTTTCCCTTTTCTCATGAATTGAATTTTAGAAGGTTTCTCCTCAGCAACTGTGCTTCTTGATTGTCTACCGGTACTGGTACCGGTTGGGGCACTAGAAGATTCAACAACCTTCTTTTCTTTAAATTTAGCTCTCGCCTTAGCAATTGTCTCTTTAGTAAACCCTTGTGAAAAAACAAATTCTTCCACCTCTTTTCTGACTTTCTTTGCAATGACTGGTCTGGCAAGCTCAGAATGTACCTCAATATATTTCTTCTTATATGTTCCAAACCTTGTTGCATTAGGATCTACAGGTGTAGATAGAAGATGATCAACATACGCAATTAGTAAATCAGCTTCAACTTCATAACCTATTGGCATCACCCACGATGTCCTAGGTTCTACTGCCTCCATCTGACAAGTGTCAGTATTGTTAGACAGTTCAAATAACTAGAAGACAACTGAGATGGGGGGAGGGGGTGAATGAGTTGTCACAGATTACCGAAACCATTAGCAATTTAAACTTAATATCGGAACCCAAAACATTAGTACTGGAATAGTAGATAAACCAATTAAGCATAAATGATAATCATAAAATAAATACCATCCACGTGACACCAAGATTTGTACGTGGAAAACTCGGTAAAGGGAAAAACCACGGTGGGAAGCCTACCCACAGTCAGATAATACTTCTGCAGTAAGTATGTGATTTATAATTGAGGGGTCTGCACTTGTAGGAAGGCCAACAGCCTAGAGCGCAGTGCTCATCACAAAAAGGAGCCTCACTGACTACATAGAAATCCAGACTATAATACAAAGAAGTGTTGAATTGCAAAAGATAGCATCTCCTATGCCAGAGTACAATTCCAGTTAAGCTCAATACCAGAGGATTAAATCCTCTTCAATAAACCCAATTTGATCTCCAATGATCGACCAAATCCTCTGCCTGAATGATATTACATTATTCGCACATTACATTTCTTGACCATGACCTCTAACAATAACCATGATGATCTACAATGAAATATTACATCTATATATACAAACCCTTGACCATAAACAATCAGGTCGACCACCAAACAATAAAATGATTACATAATTACAAACCATGTTGGCCTAAGACCAAACAAATAATATCAACACATAAGACATCCAGAAAATACATCAATAGGTCCTATCCACACGTTACATTAAAGCTGGTCCATAACCTAGATTAGTCGGGACCCAGTATAGGTCCACACACTTCAGCAATGATCTCCATCCGTGAAGTCTTGAACATGATCACCAACAACATCTAGAAACTCCACCAAAAGCTGCACCAACACCACTTATGCAATTCACCAAAGATCTCCACAAAAAGCTCTGCCGGTGAAACCCTCGTCAGAACTAGAAACCAAGTGTCTAGGCAAAAAGGATAGCATCCGATCACTAAAACAAAATCAATTGACCAAATATGAGCATGAGTATCATGAACAAGCCAATTCCATCACCAGACCATACCAGAGCCTACTGGATCATGCCAGATTCAAGTTAACAAGAAACCACTCAACCTATTGGGACCAGAAGGGTGCCATTAAAGCATCCAAACAACTAATGTTGGAATAAATGACAAAACATCAATGCAACACATAATCAATTCCACCAAATGGCCAACAATCTCCCCCTTTGGCATTGATGACAACACTAGATGTGAAAAAACATCTAAGTACCAAGAAATGCCAAACAAGTCTCTACCAATGGAAGACAACCAACAAACTTCACATATAGCTCTGAATATCTATATCTCCCCCTATGAATAATCTCTGTAAAGCTCTGAATTTCTCCCTTATCAATATCTCTCCCCCTTTCTTTTTCTTTTTCACATCAATATCACTCCCCCTTTGACATCAATGCCAGAAAGCTGACAAAAATATCAAAGCAAAAACATAAACCACTGAATCACAAAGATGACTACTCCTCCTAAGTAGTAGCATCCTACATTAGTGTCAGAATGAATAGTATCTTTGATAGTGCATGCCAGACTGATGCCAAATTGCATCAATCAAGTCTCTATAGGAGGGGCAAAAACTTCCAATCTATCTCTCAGGTACTCAAATGATTCCTTGGGTAAAGGTTTAGTGAAAATATCTGCAATCTGCTATTTAGTGTTCACTTAAACCAGTCTAACTTCATTTTCTTCCACCTTTTCCTTCAAAAAGTTATACTTGATAGATATGCGATTTATTTTAGAATGAAATACCAGATTCTTGGAAATTTCAATAGCAACAGAGTTATCATAGTGAATAACTACCGGTGCATCACAATCCACCTTTACATCCTTTAACATTTGCTTCATCCATAAAACTTGTGTACAGTTAGTAGCATCATCAACATACTCAACTTCAATAGTTTATAAAGAAGTACATGATTGTTTCTTGCTGATCCATGAAACCAACTTCTTTCCAAGAAAGAAAGCTCCACCGAAAGTGCTTTTCCGATCATCAACATCTCCAGCCCAATCAGCATCTGTATATGCACATAAAGTAAAGTTATCATCCTTAGGGTAACACAAGCCATATTTTGATGTACCTTGGAAGTATCTAAAAATCTTTTTCACCACCATCTCATGATTTTCTCTAGGATCACTCTGAAATCTTGAAACAATACAAACAACATTCATAATGTCAAGCCTAGTCTGAGTCAAATAAAGCAGACCTCCAATCATAGATTTATATCTTTTACGAGTTACTGGTGTAGAAGCATCTTTTCTTGTCAATTTATCACTTGTAACCATACAAGTACTTACTGATTTAGAATCTCTCATACCGAATTTCTTCAACAATTCCTTAGCATATTTAGTTTGACAGATGAAAATACCTTTGTCAGTCTGAGTAATTTGCAAACCTAAGAAAAATTTCATCTCACCAATCATAGACATCTCAAATTCTTTATCCATATTCTTAGAAAATTCTATGCATAACTTATCTTCACCTCCAGAAATAATGTCATCAACAAATACTTTAATAATTAGTATATCATCATCAGTGATTTTATAATATAAATTACTATCAACACTACCCTTAGTAAAACCAAGCTTCAAAAGATATTTATCCAATCTTGCATACCAAGCTTTAGGTGCTTGTTTCAATCCATATAAAGTTTTCCTTAACCTGCAAACCATATCTATATAATCTGATACTGAAAAACCATCAAGTTTCTCAATATGCACATTTAACATCCATCTGATAAACCTTGTAGTTTTTATAAGCAGCATAGGCAAGAAATAATCTTACAACTTCAATCTTAGCTACAGGTGCAAAATTCTCTCCATAATCAATTCCTTCTTTATGAGAATATCCTTTACAAACCAATCTAGCCTTATTTCTTATAACTTGACTATCCTCATTCAATTTATTCCTAAAAACCCTTTTAGTTCCAATAACATTTTTATTTTTAGGTCGGAGAACCAAGGTCCATGTGTTATTTTTCTCAATCTAATATAATTCTTCTTCCATAGCTTTCAACCAATATTCATCTTTACATGGCTCAATTACCGATACCAGTTCAACTTGTGAAATTAAACATACCTCATTAGTTGCCAATCTTCTTCTTGTCATCAGTCCATTGCTCTTATCCCCAATGATTTTTGATCTTTTGAATGATTCAATCTCACATACCTAGGAGTCTTCTGACTTTCTATTCCTTTTCCCTGTTCTTCAGTTACTATAGAATTCTTTTATACTGCCAGAGTAACTAGTTCAACTCTCCGTTCTGGTAAAGGTGCTACCAGTTCAAATATAATCATTTCCACCGCCAGTTCCTTCTCATAAATTCTGATTTGACTTATGTTCAACTCATCTACTTTGACATTAGCACTCTCCACAATTATATACAATCTCTTGTTATAACATCTATATGCTTTGCTTTTATTAGAATAGCTAATAAATATGAATTCATCACATCTAGGATCAAATTTCCCAACAATATCATCTCTTCTGATATAACATTTACTACCAAAAATTCTGAAATACTTAACTGTAGGTGTATTGCCAAACCATAATTCATAAGGTGTCTTATCAGTTTCTCTTTTGATATGTACTCTAGATTGAATGTATAAATCATTGTACTCATTGCTTCTCTCCAGTAGATATGAGGTAGACTAGCTTCCATCATCATTGTTCTAGCAACATCCAAGATAGTTTTGTTCTTCCTTTCCACAACTCCATTTTGTTGAGGTGTCTGAGGAGAAGAAAATTGTCTTCTTATACCATGCTTGTCACAAAAGTTATCAAACTCACTAGATGTGAATTCTCCACCATGATCTGATCTCAAACATTTAAGCTTCGATCCTGTCTCAGTTTCCACTTTAGCCTTAAAGATTTTAAAGTTTTCAAATGCTTCAGATTTTTCTTTCAGAAAAGTAACCCACATCAGTTTAGAATAATCATCAATGATTAGCATGACATATCTATCACCTTGAAAACTTTAAACTCTAGTAGAGCCAAACAAATCAGTATGAATAAGATCAAAAACATCATTTGATTTATCTTGTATACTCCTAAAAGAGGTTCTGACCTGTTTACCCATTTGACATTCTTTACATACTGGATTATAGGGCTTCATAATCTTAGGTATATCCCTAACTTCCTTAGTTGAACTGATCTTCACAATGCAATCAAAATTCACATGACAAGACCTTTTATGCCATAGCCAACTCTCATCAATCTGTGTAATCAAACATGTCTTTTCACCGGAGTTCAAATGAAATATATTACCTTTTGTTTGTGTACCGGTTGCAATCTCCAAGCCAGATCTGTTAATGGTTTTGCATTTTCCATCCTTGAACTGTAATTGAAATCCTTTATCTACCAATTGTCCTACACTCAAAAGATTATGCCTTAAATCTTCAATATAATAAAAATTGTCAGTATTGTTCTTACCATCCAATGATATAGTTCCTTTTCCTTTGATCATACATGCCTTGTCATCTCCAAATCTAACTAGACCACCATTAAATTCTTGCAAAGACAAAAATTTCCCTTTATTTCCAGTCATATGATGTGAACAACCACTGTCAATTACCCATTCATCCTTGTCTTCAATTTTAGCAGCAAGTGCCTTCTCTTGAGGTACAATCTCTTCCAGTACCAGATCATCTTCCTTGATAGCCAGAAACACCCATTCCTTCCCATTGTCGGATCCACTAGTAGAGTCTTCTGCTGGTTCATCATCAGAATCAGTAATTCTTTCCTCATCCGCTATGTAGCATGATTCATCTTTGTTTTTCTTGTATTTATACTTGTTTTGATATCCAGGGTTAGGTTTAAATGATCTTCTAACTCTTTCTTCAAATCTTGAATTCGTTTTAGGACATCTAGCTGCAAAATGACCAATCTTATTACATGCAAAATATTTAAAAGGTGCTTTTCCTTCATACTTACTTCCTACCGGTCCTTTAGGTATTCTTCTAGCAAATAGTGCTTCAAGTTGCTCAAACTCATCATCTTCTCTCTTCATATCTTCCAATTCCTTTGTATACAAAGGTTTCCAGTCTTGCTTACCGATTGTAGATGTAGATGCATGAAAAGAAGGTTCAGATTTCATAGCTCCAAAAGGTCCAAATTTTTCAAGCTCAAAAGAAAATAGTTTCCCAACCAATGTATCTCCATTGACAGATGTATTAGCCATTGTTCTCAACTCATTAATAGCAGTAGCCTTCATTTTGTAAGCCGGTGGTAGGGCTTTCAAGACTTTAGAAACAATTTCATCTTCGCTCAGAGTTCCACCACAACATTGAATTCCCATAACAATCTCATTTACCCTTTCCATGAATGCAGTAATCCTTTCATCTTCTTCCATCTTCAGGTTTTCATATCTCACCTGGTAACCATCAAGTTTAACAATCTTCACTGTAGGGTCACCTTCATTAAGAGTCTCCAACTTATCCCATATAGCTTTTCTAGAATAACAGATAAACCAATTAAACATAAACAATAATCACAAAATAAATACCATCCACATGACACTAAGATTTGTACTTGGAAAACCCGGTAAAGGGAAAAACCACAGTGCGAAGCCTACCCACAGTCAGATAATACTTTTGTAGTAAGTATGTGAATTACAATTGAGGGGCCTACACTTGCAGAAAGGCTAACAACCTAGAGCGCACAACTCATCACAAAAAGGAGCCTCACTGACTACATAGAAATCCATACTACAATCCAAAGAAGTGTTGAACTGCAAAATATAGCATCTCTTATGCCCGAGTACAGTTCCGGTTAAGCGCAATACCAGAGGACTAAATCCTCTTGCATAAAATCAATTAGATCTCCAATGATCAACCAAATCCTCTACCTGAATGATATTACATTATTTGCACATCACATTCCTTGACCATGACCTCTAACAATAACCATGATGATCTACAATGAGATCTTATATTTATATATACAAACCCTCGACCATAAACAATTTGGTCGGCCACTAGACAATAAACCAATTACATAATTACAAACCATATCGGCCTAAGACCAAACAAATAATATTAACACATAAGACATCCCAGAAATACATCAATAGGTCCTATCCATACGTTATATTAAAGTCTATCCATAACCTAGATCAATTGGGACCCAGTATAGGTCTACACGCTTCAACAATGATCTCCATCCGCCGAGTCTCAAACATGATAACCAACAACATCCAGAAACTCCACTAGAAGCTGCAACAACACCACTTATGCAATTCATCAAAGATATCCACAAAAAGATTTGCCGATGAAACCCTCACCGGAACTAGAAACCAAGCTTCTAGGAAAGCAGGATAGCATCCGATCACCAGACCAAAACCATCCGACCAAATATGAGCATGAGTATCATGAACAAGCCAATTCCATCACCTGACTATACCGGAGCCTACCAGATCATGTCAGATCCAAGTTAACTAGAAACCACTCAACCTACCGGGACCAGAAGGGTGCCGATAAAGCATCCAAATAGATAGTGTTGGCATCAATGACAAAACATAAATGCAACACATAATCAATTCCACCAAATGGCTAGCAAGTATCAACCATGAAACAGATAGAATCTTCATACCTCTTAACAACTTGTTCTGGTATTCTTTCTCTTTTATGCATCCTCTTCTGAAAATCTTTAAAGTATCCCCACATGACCTTATCAAATTCATTACCGATCATCTTGATGATGTTCTTGATTTGTAACATTGTCGGTGTATCATTTGACCATTGTATATCATCGATACCAGGAAAAGAGTTCTGGAAGTAGAAAAAAAAACCTATGATCAACTGTCCAAACTTAAATTTATACCTTTTATCCTTCTTAAGTGATTCAAGGTTGAGTACCAACTGGGTTCTCAAAGCTTCTGAAAGATCATAGTCTACATTGTCCTTCAACATCCAGTAGGCAGTATGAATCGCAGCTCCAGGAATACTGTTTGTTCTGCTTGAATGATAAACCCTGTAACCGATCACCATAGATGCATATTTCACCTCAAGGTCTTCAATTTTATTTATTGTCATAGCACGTCCATCCCATTTAGACTTTGCCAGTTTAGTTACATCATCCTTCGGGATTGACCTCAGCACAAGATCTTGACTAGTTGCACACAGTCTGATGACATCATGAATAGATTCCTTTGTAATCTTATGTGGTCAATCAAGCCACATAAACTGATCATGTATTCTACTCAAAACATATCTAATATGGTCTTCTTTGAATTCAACAAAAAAATTCAACGCATGGTGAAAACCCTTCAAAATTGATCCTTCAAAACATCTTGTTTGTCACACCTTGTTCAAAATTGGTTGAAGATTGCAAGCATTCCCAAATATTCCACTTTTCAATGAATGCAAAATCTAACATCTTCAACGTGAAACACACCATATGATACACTAGATAAGGCTCCAACAGGATTGGTTTCAATTGACTCGAGTGGATGCCTCTTGAATTCTGGTCCAGGCCTTTCAGTTATATCAACAAAGTGTGGTGTATCCATCTCAAATATAAAACATAGATACAAATTCCAGATAAATACCTTTTCCTCCTTTGCAGCTAGGGTTTCTGCACTTTTCGGTTTGAATGCACTTCGCCGATTCACAAATCCACAAATCTTCTGAATCTGCTATTAATCTTCGCCAATGCAACAATCAAAAGTTCTTCTTTGCTTTAGTCACTCTCCAAATTCTCTCAAAAATGCAAGGTAACAAATGAAATTGAAAAATGTCCTTTTATTTACCTTTTACCAACAACATTAATTGCTATCCCGGTTGAACAAACCCTAAACTTCATTCAACCCTAAAAATCACTATCGGTTCTCATATCACATCAAACCTACCAGTTTGATCACAAAATCACTTCAAAACATCATAAAGCATCACAATATGAAAATTTATCTTACCACGCAGTCATTCAGGGGATCCGCAAATAGATTTGACAATAGGTTCCCCCTAAGCTTTATAACAACTTAGTTTACCGGTGATGTATTCTCCACATTAGGTGAAGAATGGGAATCTTCAAGTGATTTGTCTTCAATTTTCTCATCACTCTTATTTCTCCAGATCTTGTTCATCTCTTCTCTAGTTTCCTCCACATCAACCTTCTTCTTACCTTTCTGGTTAGCATACTGATTAACTAGTTGGTTCATTCTTGCTCTGCAAAACTTTGTAAGGTGTCTCGGTTTGTGACAATGAAAACAAGCCATTCCAGATGCTCTCTAGGGTCCAACATTGCCTCTACCAGTTCTTCTTCGGCAATTCAAAGAAACATGTCCAAAGTTGTGACAAATTGAACAAGTCACATTCTGTCTATGCTCCATCTCATAAGGACTAGACCAGTTCACATAAGGTCTTTGCCAAGTAGGGTTTCTCTTGTTATTGAAAGATCTCTGTCATTCACCATTAGGTCTCTGATTCATGTAAGGTCTCTGAATGTTTGCTCCAGACCTGCACTCAACAAATCTATGCCCATAGTTGTTGCAAGTGTAACAATATCCATCAAAAGTTCTAGGCTCATATCCTTCATAAGTATTAGACCTATAACCATCAAAAGTACTATATCTGCTTCTACAAACATTAGCAGTATGACCTCGCTTATGACAATTAAAACATACTCATTTGTAGGGTTTCTTACCGGTGTTCTTCTTTGTCTTAGGTGCAGATTTGCCTTCATGCACGATGTCCTTAGTACTAGAAGGCTCTCCTTTCTCAAAGGTAGTGTATCCCAAGCAATGTGTATCTCCATTTTGTCTTTGTGACTGAATCTGCTCATCAAGCATAATAGAGCTCTTGTTGAATTTAGCTAGGATCTCATTAGCATCAACCAACTCCTTAATAAGATCTTCATTCTTTTTCATAAGACTCTTTCTAAGGGACATAGCCATGTTTAGATCAACCTGTATTTCTTCTTTTTCCTCAAGAATATGTGCATGTAGAGTACTGATCTCCTGGTTCATCTGAGAGATCTCATGGTCCTTCTCTCCGATCTTGTCTTCAGCAACCCTCCTGGCTTCCAGTTCTTGACTCATCCTGATAGTTAGGGCTTCCAGCTCTCTCCTTAGATTTGACTTATCATCATTCAACTTTTCCACCTCATTGTCCAATGTATCAATGTTAGCTTCTTCAGATGAACTATTTTCACTGATTTCATACAACTGTTCAACCAACTCTCTCCTTTTAGCCAATGGAGCTTTATACTTGGCCCTTAACTCACCTAGGGCTTCTCCAGATTCTGCAAGCTAGTTAGAAAGCTCCCTATAACTCATATCCCCCATGATAGCCTTAAGGATCCTTCCCAAGCAGTTAAGCCTTAAAGGAATTAGTCTCTGATACCAATTGATAAACTTATAAGGCACTGAGAGGGGGGGTGAATCAGTGCAAGAAAAAACAACACAAATATGTTCACCACTTTTATCAATTTGAAACTTAACAAGCATGCAAGGAAAATAACCACATAAGCTAACACCCAATAAAGCATGCAACTCATAGCACAATGTTTTTCACGTGGAAACCCAAATGGGAAAAACTGTGGTGGGAATTAGTACCCACAAGATCAACTATCTGTAGAATAGGGATCTGACCGGTTAAGGTCTTACAACTGCTTTGTTAGGAGCACACCTGGTCAAGAGTGTCTTATCAAAGTTAAGAGTTATTACAATAAGGCCCGTTAGGACCAACCCAGTTAGGAGCTACCCAGCTATGAGATTTAAACAAAAAAAGTTAATGTGTGACCTTGTTAAGGGATTTAACCTTCGAACCTATGAGGATCCTACTGCACCCTGGTAGGAGTGACCTTGTTAGAAGATTTTATCTTGTTGCAACTATTAGGGAACAACAAGTGACTGATCTGCATATAGCACCTATGTGCCTGATTAGATCCACTTCAAGTCTTCTTCTAACACTGACTAAACATCAATACAGAGAATCTTCTTTCACCGCACAATCAAATTCACACTATATGTTTCATATCTCATTCAACATGACATAATATACTCCTTTTAATAAACAGCTCTGCTAAGCCGACTAAGAACCATTGGAATAATTTCCTAGGTACATTGTATCTAGTCAATATTGCACATTGCTCTTTACTCATGTTGGCCACAAATAACTTAACTAAAAAATAAAACATTAAGTCTACCAGTTTACTGATCTATGTAACTCTACTTAACCGGTTAACTGCTCTTCAAGACTGACTACTCTAAACATCATAACTCACTCATACAGTTAAATCTGCTAATACGGTTCCAGTCATAGACTCTTGCCAATGTCATGAACATTCTTTCCAAACCGCAACACTTTACTCTTCACTGATCTTCCATACCGATCGCTTGAGCATAGCTCTGTCACTGTTTTATTGGTTCATTGTTTAACTGCTTCCTCTACCTATTAGACTTTACCAGTTGGACTAAAAGACTTAGATGGCTGATAAAATATGGTTGCCATCAATGACAACACAATACAAGTCATCAATCAACCTCTTCCACAAAATCATCATCAAGCCAACACAACCATCTTTAGAGACACTTTCTTCATCAGAGGCATCATCTTCAAACGTGTAAAGATTTCTCTTACTCCTAAAACTTCTTCTCCTTGGCTTATAGAAATGCTTCATTTTTTCTTTGCCAAACAATTTCATGTTTTTATTTTCATCTTCATCCTTTTCTCCATAAGGGCACTTAGATGCAAAGTGTCCAATCTTGCCATAGTTGAAACATTTGAAAGGCAACTTACCTTTGTACTTTCCTGAACCTCTTTTGAGCTTCCTTACAAAGTTTGCAACAATAGTATCAAAGTCATTTTCATCCTCATTTATAGCTTGTTCTTTTTCTTTTTGTGTGGTGTAAAGCGGAAAATCGCGATCGAACCCTAGTTGTTCTCCCCTCTTCCGACTCCGAGGAGAGAGAAGGGAGGTTCGCTAGGATTCGATGGTTTTCACTTAGGGGAGAGACTTTACATTCAAAAGAGGGGTTGAAACTCATAAGATCCAATCCCACACAATGTAAGATTGGATGCTAAATGAATTTCAAGGGTTAGGAAAGCAAGGCTACCCTCTTTTGTAAAGAATGTTGTTAAGGAAATTAAGCTAAGAATACATAGAAAGTCATAAAGATTCGCTTATAAATTGAGTTCGGGTTATAGGATGAAGCTGCGGACCTGGAATTAGCAGTAGAATGTCGATACGGCGCTGTCTTGCAAATTTGAGCAAAAGTTGTCGGGACGATGGCACCCGGCGCCACGGTCCTCCAAAAAATCCGCGAAACGAAGGGGGATCTGTTCGTCTTTGCACAAGGATTCCAGATCTTCAATCTTAGCCGCGTACCTGCAACCTACACACAGAAAAGCGAAGACGATTGGGGGGTTAGGGATTAGGGGTTTGCCTTTAGGTCAAACCCCGGTTTTGGAATTAACCAAGAAATGAGCAAGTGCTGTAAATGTAAATGACTGTAATGTAAAACAAGTACTAATACCTTGTTCTAAGGATGTTTGTATCCTTATGTGCGAAGGTTTAGATGTTGTATGTTGTATGTTTTAGTAGCATGTAGTAAGTGATCTCCTCTTCAATGGTTGAATCCTTGACTTGAATGCAACACTTAGCCTTGAATGGAGACTTGAAATGATCAATTGCTTGAAGGAATGCTTGAATGCTTGAATGCTTGAGTATAGTTTCCATGCCTTTTCCATCATATCGAATGAAAGAGGAAAATGTAGTTTATATACTTGTCATTTAGGGCTGATAGACTGATTTTCCCGACCTTAGGCCGACCAGGGAAGTTTATTTCCAATTTGCAATCAAAAAGACCCGATACCACTTAGGAGACCGGGCCCAAAATAGGACCCAGGGACCAGGGCGCTAGGCGCCCTGGAGGACCAGGGCACTGGACACTCTGGTCCCACCTCCCGGGACAGCAGGGTGCAAGGAGGTTCAGGCCAGGGTGCTTGAAAAATGCAGTTTTTGGTGTCGTGAGAAAGTTTTGGGGTCTCCATTCAGGTTGCGTGTTGCGTCACCATCGTGAAGACCGAAATGCAGTCGAAATTGCAAGTGTCGCAATTTTAGGACGCTACATTTAGCCCCCACTTTAGCGGGAGTATGTATGCTCATACTTCCGGTAAAGTACAAGGAAACAATATTGAAAGACTTTCACCACGTCAAGGAGGCAAGATACACCAAGCCCCCAGTGGACTAAGGATCTTACGACTTCGATTGACAAAGTAAAAGGGAAGATCATGAGGTAGAACCATGACTGTCAGTAGTAAGGTTCCCTCACTATGAGTCATGCAAGAAAGATATCAAAAATTTTCAAGGCAAGGCTAAATGTGCCAATAAATTTTCAAGTATCTTGAAAAGATATGAACAGGATGTATGCCCCCCTACGTTAAAGCGATCACACACGCCTCACCGGGGGTAATTGTTTTAACGTAGTGATACACATAAGAAATGAGAAAGGAAAGGAGCACGTTACCACAAGGATTTAGCCCCCAAGTGTGAGATAAACCCAAGGATAATAGACACAAAACACAAAGCACGAGGTGACTTCGCTTTCCTCGGGGTCAGTATGCTGTATGATAAGTCATGTATATATCATATGTATGTATGCATAATTGTTCTTCATTCCCCAATCAAGGAAGGTCACCTAGAAGAAGGGAACACATGTGTCTTTTGAGTCAACATGAGAGAGACCAAAAGAGATCTCAATGCTTTGCATCGTCCTCAAGTAGACAACACTAAGGACGACAAATAGAAGAATGAGAATAACATATAGAAGAAGTAACAAAAGGGAGGGGGAGAGAATCTGCTATGCTAATGTAACTAGTCTAGCACGTCATCTACCCCCTGATCTTGCTGATCAATGTTTCGGGAAGGCAGGGAACACGCTAGAGGAGGAACATCCCACACAGCAGATGGAGCTATCACAAGATCCAAACAAGGGCTATGTTCATGTTCCAAGCCACGTTGTTCTTGTCTAAGAGCTAGGATAAGTGCTTTTGAAAATTCATTAGATAAATGGTTGTCAATATCAACAAGTTCATATTCACTATCAGAAGCAAGAGGAGTAACATTTTCATCATGCATAACATTTTCATCTATATCATCATCAAGACTTATAAAAATAGGATCTTTAACTCGCACAGGATCAAGACCATCATGTATCTTGTGTTTAGGAGATTTAGGCTCAATATCCGACTGAGGAGAAAATGGAATAATGCTTGTTGAAGGTGTTTTTGGAGATTGTAAATTTTGAGAAGCGGCTGCTTGAGCCCTAAGACGACGTTTTCGTCGGCGTTCGCGTGCAGAACGATTACGTCTAGTCTTAGTAGGAAGTGTAGAAGATAGAGGAGGAGGAATGTTCTCATCCTTATCACTTGGGTGTTTAGGTTGTGGTCTCTTAGGCTGGATAATAGGAGAAGAAGAAGGTCTCTTTTCTCTATAAAAGGCAGGAGGAGGAACTGCTCCGTATAAAGGAGGAATTTTTGGTTTAGGAAGAAGACCAAGTCCATCATGACGAGGAGGGATAAGTCTACTTTTAGAAGATTTATTAGGCATAGACATAGTCACATCCATGGGGACGGGTTGGGGATCTTCTTGAGGAAAGACATTAGTTTTATCTTTCAAAGGAAGAACTTCCTTCTCAAGAATGATAGGAATGTCAAGTTTAGGTGTTCTAGGTTCACTTAGAGATAGGATCATATCTGTTTTCCACTTTTGATAAGATTTGAAAAGATGATCACTTCGCGGAGGAAGAGATTGGAATTGTTTAGGCCAAAAGTAATCAATAGGAACGCTAGAGGTTCTTTCAGCTGGTTTAAAGAGACTATGATTGACAGTAACAATTTCACCATTATGGGGAAATTTCAAACACTTATGAATAGGGGAAGCAATAGCTTTCATGGAAGATAGCCAAGGATAGCCAAGCTTCACACGAAATTGTTCGGAAGATGGAATAATAGCAAAGTTCACATCAAGGGATTTGTTATGGACTTCAATAGGCAATGTAATAGAACCAATTGCAGGAGAAGAAAATGCATCAAATAATTTCACAACCACATCTGTTTTGTCATAGATTACTTGATTCAATTGCAAAGTAAAAAGAAATTCTTCAGTAATAACATTAATCATGCACGAAGGATCAATAAGCACTCCACGGCAAGGTGTATTCTTGACTTTTGCAACTATGTATAAAGGACCATCAGGTGCTCTAATGGTTTCACTAGAATCAAATGTGATGGAAGGTTCTTTAGGGATGTCTTGCTGCTCTACAAAGTTAATCACATTCGGAGTCATAGACACAAGACCATCAGATGAGAGAGAGGAATCATTAGCCCCAATCGCATTAGAGGTATGAGAAGTATGAGACGGTAATGGATCAGTGAAAATCTGAAGATTTTGGTTAGGAGGAGCTACAGATGTGTTGCCTTTATCATTCACTCCAGAAACAGAGATAGTATTATTATCAATCAGATCCTGAATTTTACCCTTTAAAGAAAAACATTTTTCAGTATCATGACCAGGCTGACGATGAAAATGACAAAAAGCTTTGTGATCAAAATAAGGTGAAGTAATCTTTGCAGGATAAATTTGTCTTATAGGAGGAAGAGTAAGCACATTTTGTTCCAATAACTTATTCATAATACCATGCAATGATTCATTCAAAGGAGTATACTTTCTTTCTTTCTTGAAAAATTTAGAAATAGGAGGCACACCTGATGCTGCATTCACATTGTTGTTGATGATGTTTTCATTGAATTTGATGGAATCTCTGTTCGGTTTAAACTTCCCAAATGGTTGTTGACTGCTATCACCCTTATCACTCGGAGCCATAGGATGTGATTGTTCCATTTGACTCACAGTCAGTTGATAATTGTGAAGAGTGACACACAACTGTTGGAAAGAAGTAAACTCAGAAAACAGAAGTTTGTCTCGAATATCTTTTTGCAAATTAGAAATAAAGATTCTTTGAATATCATTATCAGGCACTGGAAAAGAAATTTGAGCATACAAATGCTTATATCTACCAATGAAATCAGTCACTTTTTCTTTAACACCTTGTTTACAATGCATTAAATCAATCAAAGTAACTTTAGGACTTATATTGTTTTGAAATTGTTGAATGAAAGCATTTGCAAGTTGTTCGAAAGAAGTAATAGAATAAGAAGGCAATGAGCAATACCATTGTAGGGCTTTGTCTCTTAATGTTCTAGTGAACAGTTTTGCAAGCAACCTTTGGTCATAAGCAAAATCAGTACATATTGTTTGAAAAGTCTTAACATGTGTTAGAGGATCTCCTTTACCATTATAGAGCTCCAAATGCGGGATTTCAACATGTTTAGGAGGAATAGCTCGAACAATATCAAGAGAAAGTGGGCTCGCAACATCAAATGTAGGCACACTAAACTTAGATTGATTCATAGAGGCAATTTGTTGCTGTAAAGAAGAGACAGTTTGTGCAAGATTGTTAATGGTCGCTTCAGTCGAAGAATTCATATTAGGTGTGTTAGATTGAGATGGAGGTGTTATGTTATTGAAAGAGGGTAGAGAATAAGGTGGTGGGACTCTATGATAATCAATCATAGGGGATGATTGGACAAGAGGAACACTACAAGGAGGGATGGAATGGTTAAATGAATTGCCCCCTTGCGTCATGTTCATTTGTGAAGATGTAATAGAAACACTCATTGAAGGAATGTACGAAGAAGTTGGATTGAATGAAGGAAGAGGATTAATTGAAGAAGGAGGATTGCCCCCATGACTGGTAATCACAGGAGGAATGTCTTGTATAGAGGTAGCCATGATGTTTGATGTAAAGGTAGGTATACTAGCAATAGGAGTGGTCAAAGGAATAGAATGATTGACTTGTGTAGGAGGTTGTGTATAACCTAAAGTTTCAGCACAACTCTTCATAGGCATCACATTCGAATCCACAATATGTGTGATACCACGTAAAAAATCAATTCCATTCTTATCACTTTGAAGCATGCGTTTTAAACCCTCAATTAAAGGAAGAGGTTGACTATCAGGATACTCATGAGACATCCATTGGTGAAAATCGTCAAATTGGTTATCCAATTTCGAAAGTTGTTCAACGGAAATTTCATGGAGAGCTTCTTCATCATTCAGAGGATTAGAGGAATTACCCATGTCCTCGTTAAAAAGGCTACTCAAATTAGGTTCCATCTCCTCGGTAGTTAAACCTCAGAAGGACTTAATTCTACGGCTTCGTCTAACGGGAATAGTGTAAGTAGGGCTTATTGTTGTAAAACTCATGCACTAGAGAGAAAGAGAAAATTTCGAATTTAGAGGTAGCAATTTTCAGTAAAAACAGCCAATCTTCCAGATTTAAGCTGTTAAATGCAATCACAACAGTCTCCCGAAATTTCGAAAAAAATGTTCGGGATCGTGGCGCTCGGAGTGCAACACGGTCCTTGCAACTTTTTTCGAAATTTGCAGGGATGAAAGGTATGATGATTTTAGAGCTAATCTGAAAAAATTGAGCGATTTTACGATCTATAGATAGGCCAAATTAAAGTTGCAATCTCAAAATTGAACCCTATCAAGATTGTCGAAAAATGCAAAATTAGAATTTTGAAAAAGAGAGGGAAACTGAAATTTTGAATTTTATGATTTTAGAGGGAATATCAAAAGCAATGCAAGTTTTGAAATTTAAAAATTGATTCAATTTCACGCTAAATTCAATTTTGAAAGCGGAAATCAAAGTTGTTGTAATTAAGCACTTAATTTCAAAAGTCACAAAATGCAAGAATTTGAATAGAGCACTGAAATTTTGAATGAATGCAAACACAATTTTCAGATTTAGGACAGTAAGAACACAATTTTGACACAAAATTTCAATTTCAACAATTTTTTGAATGATTAGAAGCCTTAGACCAAGCAATCGCAAGACCAACTTTGACTGTAATTTTGAAAGTGTTATAATTGACAAAATCAGCCAAAATTCTGGATTTTAGCAGGAAAATACAGCAAGATCTCGCTCCCGAAATTTTGGAAAAAATGTCGGGGACGATGGCGCTCGGAGTGCAACACGGTCCTCGCAACTTTTTTCCAAATTTTCAGGGATGAAAGATATTGTGATTTTATTGCAGAATCCAAAGTTACAGCTGATTTGGAGATGTTTTGATCGGTCAAATTGTCGGACAAAGGTTGAATTAAGAGGGTTTCAAAAATTAGGGTTTTGACATTTAACCACTTAATTTTCAAAATTAAAGCACAAATATGAATTGATAATTTGTAATAGAAAAGCAGATCTGAAGCAAGCATTAACAATTAAACATTTCGCAAGTTCAATATTCAAAAAGAAAATTTAGGGTTTTTATGCAATCACCAAAACATGGAAATGTAATCAAGGAATCAAATTTCAGATCTAAGCATGAAAAATCAGAAAGGATGTTCACGTCGGGTTCACCAAAATGTAAAGCGGAAAATCGCGATCGAACCCTAGTTGTTCTCCCCTCTTCCGACTCCGAGGAGAGAGAAGGGAGGTTCGCTAGGATTCGATGGTTTTCACTTAGGGGAGAGACTTTACATTCAAAAGAGGGGTTGAAACTCATAAGATCCAATCCCAAAGATTGGATGCTAAATGAATTTCAAGGGTTAGGAAAGCAAGGCTACCCTCTTTTGTAAAGAATGTTGTTAAGGAAATTAAGCTAAGAATACATAGAAAGTCATAAAGATTCGCTTATAAACTGAGTTCGGGTTATAGGATGAAGCTGCGGACTTGGAATTAGTAGTAGAATGTCGATACGGTGCTGTCCTGCAAATTTGAGCAAAAGTTGTCGGGACGATGGCGCCCGGTGCCACGGTCCTCCGAAAAATCCACGAAACGAAGGGGGATCTGTTCGTCTCTACACAAGGATTCCAAATCTTCAATCTCAGTCGCGTACCTGCAACCTACACACAGAAAAGCGAAGACGATTGGGGGGTTAGGGATTAGGGGTTTGCCTTTAGGTCAAACCCCGGTTTTGGAATTAACCAAGAAATGAGCAAGTGCTATAAATGTAAATGACTGTAATGTAAAACAAGTACTAATACCTTGTTCTAAGGATGTTTGTATCCTTATGTGCGAAGGTTTAGATGTTGTATGTTGTATGTTGTAGTAGCATGTAGTAAGTGATCTCCTCTTCAATGGTTGAATCCTTGACTTGAATGCAACACTTAGCCTTGAATGGAGACTTGAAATGATCAATTGCTTGAAGGAATGCTTGAATGCTTGAATGCTTGAATGCTTGAGTATAGTTTCCACGCCTTTTCCATCATATCGAATGAAAGAGGAAAATGTAGTTTATATACTTGTCATTTAGGGCTGATAGACTGATTTTCCTGACCTTAGGCCGACCAGGGAAGTTTATTTCCAATTTGCAATAAAAAAGACCCGATACCACTTAGGAGACCGGGCCCAAAATAGGACCCAGGGACCAGGGCGCTGGGCGCCCTGGTCCTGAAGGACTAGGGTGCTAGGCGCTCTGGTCCCACCTCCCGGGACAGCAGGGTGCAAGGAGGTTCAGGCCAGGGTGCTTGAAAAATGCAGTTTTTGGTGTCGTGAGCAAGTTTTGGGGTCTCCATTCAGGTTGCGTGTTGCGTCGCCATCGTGAAGACCGAAATGCAGTCGAAATTGCAAGTGTCGCAATTTTAGGATGCTACATGTGGTATTAAAGGCAACCTCTCTCTTTTAAGGTTCAACACTTATTGTTCTCATCTCATAGGTAGACAAAGAGCCAAATAGTTCATCCATAGAGAAGGTGGTCAGATCCTTAGCTTCTTCAATGGCCGAGACTTTGGTGTCATACTTTGGATTGAGAGATTTGAGTACCTTTTGAACTATAACTTCATCTTTGACTTATTCTCCAAGTCCTCTTATAGAACTCACATTCTGATCCACTCTTTACTGATAATCATCTATTTTCTCGTCATTCTTCATTTTTCAGGTTTTCAAATTGAGCTCTCAGATTTTGTAGTTTGTCTTCTTTCACTCTAGTATCTCCTTCATATATACTTTGTAGTTTGTCCCATGTTTCTTTTGCTGATGTGCAGTGCATGACTTTCATGAATTCTGTATTAGACAAGCCACTCAAGATTGCATTCTTAGCTTTTTTATTGTTCTCATATTCCTTTTTAAGATCAGGGTCAGTAGGAGGAACTTGAGGAACAGTATATCCATTTTTTACTAACATCCAGACATCAAACCCAAGCGAAGATAGATATGTCTCAATTATTCTACTCCAGAAGGCATAGTTGGTGTCATCAAACACAAGAGCTTTAGAGGAGGATTCATTTCTAGCAATTGTTCTCACAAGACATAATCTACTCAAGCTAGAGGAAGCTTTTACAGTAAGGGAACCTATGGCTCTGATACCAATTGAAGAACACAGATGGAGACTAAGAGGGGGGTGAATTAGTGTATTTTAAAATCTAACTATGTGTGCTAATACTGAGACTAGAAATTAGTTAAGAACACACACACACACACATATAACAAACCACAACACCAGATTTATGAGGAAAACTGAATGTGGGAAAAACCTCGGTGAGAATAGCTACTAGAGTCTACTGCTCCAATCCAGCCTCACAATAAATAACAATTTACAATGTTTAGGGCACCAACCCCTAAACTCTAGGGCACCAACCCAAGGAGCACCAACTCAAAGGAGCACCTACCCCTACTCTGAGCACCCACTCATAGATATACAATGATTGATCAAGTTTACGATGCAATGATGAAAAGATCGTTACAAATGAGTTTTGCAACACTTACACATTTCTCATATCATGAGAATGGATTTATCTGTCTGTTAAATCTATTCCTTTGTTTCTTTTTTTTTCTCTGTCTATTGGTCTTCCTCTTTCTACTACAACTTTTCCTTACAGAATACTCTATTCTTGCTCTGTTCCAGCTTTTCACTTCTGTAGATTTCTCTATTTTCTCTTAGCAGCAACATCACACTCTACTCATAACACACTGTAAACCTACTCGACACACTCCAAGTCAAGAAATTTTTACTTCCACTTCTATCTACATCTCAATAGCCACACCTACTGATGTCAAATCTCATCACACCTGCTACTCGATTCAATCGTCTCTGTACACCACTCATATTTCTCCAATGTAGGATTTTAATATTTTATTCAAGTCAGCTAACTTGGAGATCTCTACTGCAGGTGATTTTATTATCTGTCTTCAATGTGTTCTCATATCATCTTCCTGAAGTAAATGCACCCTATCTGTCTTCAGATCATTCTCTGTACTTAGATTACTAAGTTTAGTAATCTTCCTCTGCCCAAAATGATCTGGAATCCTTCCTCGAACCACACAACCTGCCTACAACTCAGTCGCCATTAATGCATTTTCCATCCTCTGTCAACCTACTCTGAAAAGATTGACAACTACCGCACTAGAGTCCTTCGTCACCGACTTCTTCCTATCATATATCTTCTTTAACCAACCAGGGAGCCATATGTCTCCATTTCTTTTGTCTAGATCATTCAATCAAGGTCGGTTAGATTCCACGTAAAACCCTTGTGCCAATTGGCATACACAGGTGTTGTCAAAAGTCATCATAATCGACATCCAAGTCACCTGGTCAACCATACTCAATCACCACGTGGACTATCACTCTTATCGGGCTGCCAATGTGTTGGCTGAAACAACTCTAATGATCATGATGACCTTAACTTTTGTCATTGTGGAATGGTGGGATACATCGTCTTTCTGCCTTAACTTATCCCACGAGTTCCTCTTTATATCCATCTATAGGCACGTGATGGCGGGAAGCGCAAATCCTGCCTATGTTCTTTTAACCACGCATGGTTACCATTCACACGTCCATCATGCCGCAGGATTGCCGGGGGCGGGGGGGGCGGGGGGTCACTATGCCCTGCTTGAAATTATCTCACATGATCACCATGCACACACTTTGCCTAGTGTGGGATAGCTGGGGAACACATTTCCCTTTTCTCTTTGCTTTTCCTTATCTTGCAGGCTTCTTCACCTCCCTGCTTGGTCACATGGGATAACAAAATGCCTTTGTTTTTGTTTCCCCCTGCATGATATTTTGTGTGCCTCTTAACCTATGTGGGATAAGGGAATCTACAATCTCCCCTTTAGTTTCTTATCCCACGCGACTTTTGTTGGTCACTTTTGACATTACGAGATAAGAGGGACCACCTTGTTCATCAAATTTAAGCTATCTCACTCGACTAGCACATGACCTTTTCAACAACATGGGATAGCGAGTAGTGCCACTTTTGTGTTATCCCATGAGGCAATTATCACTCGACCAACATGATGCGGGATAAGGTGAACACCATTTGCTTTTCTTCAGTGTTATCCCGCAAGGTCATACACCTTCAACCACACATGCTGCGACACATGCTACGAGATAGCTGGGGGATCTTCGACTTCAAAGAAACTCTTATCCCACATGACTAGTGCATCTTCCATCTCAACATTGCAGGATAGTTGCGGATAATCTTTCCTTCATTCAAGTGTTATCCCACACGATCTCTTCTCTTCCCTGCATTCAAACACACCACAAAACCCACAGATACACGTGAACCAAACAACTACTGCCATGTGAAAATCACGGGTCTCAAGCACAAATCGGGACTTGTTCACTACTTCTGACATGTGGAGATGATGAATCTAGTCGAAACCCCCGTAGCATAACATGACGTGTTGTGCACAATTTCACAACATAACCTACGTGTTATGCACGATTGCTATTTGCTTTTCTGCAACCTCTTGACATCCCTTGACATCAATGACAATAATGCCAACACCATCCATTCATCCAATTTAATCACTCCATTCACCAACCATTATCATAATATCGTTTCTTCCTTTCTTCCTTTAAAGTCAAATTTCTTCGAGAAATCCTATCCATCCTTCTTAAATCAATCTCAACCTTCATTTATCATCATCAAATATATAAATCAAATCATCTCCAAACCATTTTCATGAAAGCAGATTGGATGCAACAAGGTTATACTCTAGGATTGGGCACCCACACTCTACTTCAACCATCAACTATCACTTGGAGCACATCACCTAACTCAGCAAAGATTTGTAATTGTAAGAAATTTCATATTTTTTTAATCATTTTTACATTTCTTTTGTTATAATTAGAAGTGCAAACTTGATATAAAATAAGATTCACGTTTCATGCTTGTTTCCCATTATTTAATCTATATTTTAATATTTACATTCCACCTTTCTCTTATTGATATGAATCAATCTCTCTTTTTTTTTTCCTCTAGTTAACACATGAAATTTTTAACTTAAACCACCAACTTATAACTTACAATTCAAAATAATTTACTACTATATCAAATATCAAAACACAAATCAAAGTCTCTTATTTCAAATGATTTGAGATACATTTCCCATCTCTTATACCATCTTTCCAAAATGGCTATCAAGCCATTAGGATACACCCTGGTATCCATGTATGCTACATAACTTAAGTTTTGACTTCGAATCATTTGTAGGTTGTTCATTATCCCATCACCTCAAATGAATAACAAGTCCTCATTGATAAGAAGCCAAAACTTCAGTTATGTAGCATCCAACCATGGATGCCGCAGTGCATCCTAATGACTTCCTTGCACTTTTATCTTATTGATATGAATCAATTTCTCTTTTTTTCTGATTAAGAAATGAAACTTTAACTTAAATCACCAACTTATAACTTACAACTCACAATAATTTACTATTCAATCAAATATCAAAACGTGAATCAAAGTCTATTATTTCAAATGATTTGACACTTGTAAATTTCTCATCTCTTATGCCATCTTTCGGAAACGGCTATCCAGCAATCAGGACGCACCATGGTATCCATAGTTGAATGCTACATAACTGAAGTTTTGACTTCTCGTCAATGAAAATCATTTGCATGTTGTTCATTATCCCATCACTTCAAATGAATAACAACAGTCCTCATTATAAGAAATCAATCTTCAATTATTTAACATCCAACCATAAATATCATAATGCATACTAATGATTCCATCTGTGATCCCATTTTCCCATTTCCTTCCGCACTCCATATCAGTCACGTTCAAGCCATTTTAGCTTATGCTCTGAAAACGACTTACACTCGTACGTGCATCCATTTTCTCCCCCACGAAGAAAAGCAACAGTTTATAGGCGTGGCATTCTGCAAGTTGAAACTATTCCTTAACTAAGGACGGTCCAACTATTTGAGAAATCGATTAAACTTTACATGTGTTCTCCATTGAGTCGGTCCCTCTTCCCACTAATTTACGTGGCAACTGGAAACTTTTGTGCAGCGTGTCCTTACTGTTTCAGTGTTTGTGATGTTGGACAGCTCAAATTCTTGTGGGCACTCTTTCTATATTCTAAAACAAGCCCAGCCATAAATTTTTCAGCTAGTTGCCAATCTACCATATGCATTCCGGAAAACCCGGTAAAGTTGGAAATGCTCAATCATTCTAATGAACTTTCTATGTTCATAAATAGAAACCCAGAGAATGGAATTCATTCAAGCTAAGTCAAAAACTGTCTATCATTAAGTTTTTCTGTAAATCTCAATATGAGACAAGTAGAAGATGGGAATGGAGATAAGAGTGGGCTATGTAAGTTGCAGAGACTATATGAGTTTGTGGGTGTTTGTGGTTTGAAGGGTAATTTATATCAGCTAATAATTCAAGCACTTAGTTGCTGCTGTGAATGTTATAAGAAAGTTGTGAGGACGAAGCAGCAGACTTCTGCAATTCAAACGAGGGCTGTTATAGCTTGGAGCTCTTCAGCGCTTGTTAATAACTTGCAAGTAAACGCTCACCTTAATAATAGCTAGGGTGGATATTGGATATGAAAGAAAAGTTTTATGTATTTTTAGTGTCTCAGAAGATTATGGTATGGGAATTATCTCTTGCAAAATTGAGAGTGCAGTTTGGAAATGTGTGGATTTTGTACGACATGTCTGAATTTTCTTTTGTTTGTAAATAGAACCTTGCTGGTGGTTCTAAGGAATGTTTGTCTGTTTTCTACTATTTGAACTCAGTCAAGATTTTTACTACAGTCATCATATTGTGCAGTTTGGTCTTGCTTTTAAGATTAATTTTTAATATCTTTTTTTTTTTCAATAAAAGTGGATTATTCTACTAAACTTTTTTATTAATATTTTTTATTTTTTACACAGGATTCAAAGAGCATACCAGAGGAAAGAACTCTGGGAAGAAAATCTCCGGTCACAGCTCATAAAATAAATCTATAGTATCTAACAGATCAATTTATACACCCCGCCCAAAACCACATACAAAATGCGGTCACAACACATATAATATCAGTTTTGCATAGAGCCCATATGACAATTTGCCAAAAAAACCCATCGGATAATTTTCAAATGTAGGCTCCATAGCTGCTATCAATGGAAGAAGACAAAATTTTCCAAAGCCCTGTGCCAAATCCCATGAGCCAAAAACCTTCCTGCCAAAAAGGAAAGTATCACAAAAGCTTTGGAAAAACACTATTATATCAAATACCATGAGCTCGAACTCTCCTGACAACGAACATGAATACTTGAAATGAAAGGGGAAAGCGTGAATAATTATCATCATAAAATTTTACATCGACGTTACTCAAGAAAATCATATGACTATTGCTGCAAACCTTCCCATACCCTAGAAGGAATTTCCTCAAAACCCACCTCTCGCTGATTAGCATTGCTATCAATGGCTAAATTTGCCAAATAATCTGCAATCTTATTAACTTCTTTGTAACAATGGGACACCAAGAAAGATTCAAACAATTCTAATTTTTGTAAAATGGGATCAAGTATATACTGCAAATTCCAACAATTCGATTTCTTTTTCATAACACATTGAATAATCACCATAGAATCACCTTCAATTATTAAGTCCTTAATTCCTAGAGAGATTGCCATATTCAATCCAATAGACAAAGCATGAAATTCTGCATAATTGTTAGTTTTAAAACCAATAGCATGACACTTAGCTCGAATAAAATTTGCATTGTGATCATAAATTACCATGCCTACTCCAGCCGACCAAGGGTTACCACGAGAGGCCCCATCAAAATTCAGTTTATTAATTTTTAATAACTTATAATTATGTAATATGGGTATTTTTATTGAAGATTTAAATGTACATGCTATTTTTTTGCCCTTTTAATTATTATCAGCATAAAAGAGAAAATAAAAGGAATTTTATAATTATGTAGGTTGTAGATATATTATTTGTACAGTCTATGATATTAATACGTATTATTTTTTGTTTTGATCATGTAAGATTTTTATGATATTTCAGATCAAATTTCATGATCTATTTTCTTTTCTCTTATTTTCTTCTTCTTGATGATGGATCTACTTTTTCTATTCTTGCTTTCTTCTTCCTCAACATATCTCTTTTCTCTTCTCTTGTTTTCTTCTTCTTAATAAGGGATCATTGAGATTGATCCAAAACATCAAGAGAGAAAACTCATAAAATCAAAAGTAGAAGCAATGCATACTAATTATGCAGGTTTATAATTAAATTCTCTTTTATAAATACTTAAATATCAATTGAATATGAATGATATTTGAGTTATTGAAATTTAAGTTATATATCTAAATATTGGTAAACATTTTTTTTAATAAATCTGTACATTATTTATAATAATCAAAGATCTACTTTAGTTTCTAAGTTCTATTTATTAGCTTTGTTTTATTAGCTTTGTTGGGGAGGTGTGGGAGGAGTCTTTATCTTTTCTTGTGGTTCCTTGGGTTTTCTTTAGAAGTTTTTAATCTAAGCTAGATGAATAATTCTCCTTTATTTCACACCTTGTCTTAAGAGAATTATGGAATCAAAACTCCCTTTTCCTTGCTTGGGGTGTTCGGAAGGAGGAAACAATAAAATATTTAGAGAGAGAGTCAAAAACAACAATGAGGTTTTTCCATCTATAAAAAATGGTATTAAAGTTAACATTAATGTGGTCAAGTTGAGAGAAACTCTTATGATTCCTTTTCTGATTGAGTTAAAAATTAGTTGGAACTAAGGAATTATCCAATCTATGATGAAGGTCAAGTCTAGTAAGAGAATCTTGAGAAAACACATCAAATGGAAAAAAAAATGATATAAGGTGGATAAAGTTGAATTTTGATGGTTGCAATAAGGCGAATCTTGAAATTGCTATGGTTGGGGGGATTGGGAGAAATGAGAAGGGGTTTATGATTGAATGCTCTGCTAAATCTATGGTCATAAAAATAAATAACAAAGCAGAAGCAATTATTGCTTGGTGGGGAATTAAAAAAACATGTTTTTAAAGTTCCCAAAAAATTTAAATAGAGGGAGACTTTGGGCTAAGCATTAAGCTACTTCAAAACTTCTCCATCCCCCCTTGGAAAATTATAATTTTTATTGAACATAGTAGATTGCTGGTATTTAAATTCAAACATCTGAAGATATCTCAACCTTTAGAAAAGGAAATAAATTTGTGGACGCTATTGCTAATTTAGGTTTTAGTGTAACGAATGGAAGTATTAGTTATTTGATGGTAACCTCCAATTGCACATTAAAGATATTCTATTTAAGAAAAGATAAAATTACACATGTAATATGTAATTGCAAAGATTATGATCAATGTTGATTTAACAATTAAGACTTGATATAAGAAAGAGATATATTATTTTATTTTTTCTCATTAAATATTTTAATGATAATTATTATCTCCCTGGTTAGCCCTTCATACAGCTAAACGGAAAAGGAATGTGAAAAGATATAGAGAGTTTGGTGGATTCAATTTTATCATCTCATAAATATAATTCCAATATATTGATTAATGATAATAATCAATATAGTATTTATTATTTATTATCACAGTTTGGATTTTTGTGATAATCTCTGTCACTGGTGTCAACCCCATAAACTTTGTTTTCATGATGAATTCGAAAAGGAAGTTTACTATTATTTTTGCTCACTGTATTCAATGTGGAGACACTTGTGCTTCTATTACTATCTCTACAGTTCTCTTTCCGTTGTGTGGGTTCCTACTGGGTGAGAGATTTGAGAGAAAAAGGTTTACAATTATGGGTGGCCAGAGATTGCAAGTGGAGCCCTCCTCTTATGTTTCTTTGAAGAAAAATATTGAATATTTGAGAGTGGAGATATAACCTCCTTTAGAGTTGTAAAAAGATGCGATGATCAGCTTTCTTCTCAGTTTTTTAATAGTCAGCGTGCTGGTCAGGTTTGAGATGGCAAGGTACACATTGAAGTTATGGAGGAGCTAGATTTCCGAGCTAATGGTCTGAGTCGTGAAGGTGAAAAAGTGCCGAACCTTAGTCAAAATGCTTACCAAGACTCTATTGATTTGTTCTTGGAAAATGTTGAGAAATTAAAAAGCCCCAAAAATAGGTTCATGGTAAGTTATTATTTGATTAAATACTTAATTTTGAAGGGTCATTTAGTAATCGTTTATGGTTATCACTTCTTGCTTTTGAATCACCTGAGGCATAAGTATCTTGTTAGTTTTCTCTTTTTTTTGGTAAACTTCTATGAAGAAATCTATCAAATATGGAGTTTACTTTCCCTCTATTATGGGTTGATATTAGTGTTGTATAATTTTGTAGTGTTGTAAATGGTAACCCCTTATAATTTCACACTTATTTTGGGCCCTTTCCTATGTCATTTCAAGCTTATTTGGGTTTTATCCTATTTTAAATTTGAAGGCACTTTATTCTACACTTAAATGTCATCAATCCAAATTTAAAATTTAGATCCAATAATAGGGACCTATTATCTCGCTTCCCACAAAAGAGATGCCTATTTTGTCAAGTCACTATTCATTAGTTAGAATTGATCAATGATTTTTTACTAAAATTTCAAGAGATTAATGTGTTGGCCTTAACATTGTAAATCTAGTCTCAAAATTTGGGTATGATTTTTGGAAGTCAGCCTGAATAAAAATTTACATTGAGAACCCTATATAAGACATCATCTCTAATTCATTTTGTTCATATCTTTCATATCCACAAGATTCATTCAAGCACTCAATTCCTTCATTTCAAGAACAAATCTGAGTACAAGGAGCATCAAGATAGAAGAAGTTGTCTTCAAGTATATTTTAATGATGGGTTTTGTTCTGATTTATCATGTTATTGCATCAACACTTAGATGAATCATCTAAAGAGCACTGCATCATCCATCAAAGGTATAATCATTTCATTTCATCACTCAATTCAACGTTTCATTTTAGATTTAGCCTTTGTCGTACTAGGGATAAGCTCTCTTTGCTAATCAATCATAGTTGTTGTCGAGGTTAAAACCTAACTAAGGTTTGACTTAGGAAAGACCCTATATAGCCCAACACTATTTTCCTCTTCCTTATGCATTTGCAAGAACAAGAATAGGTTTCAGACTCACTTTGTAGGTATACGATGAGAAAGTTATATTTATATGTAATCTAGACATTTTTGTAAAAAATATATTAGGAAAAGGCTGATAGTAAGGTCATGGTTGTTAAGAGCTTGAAAGCAACATTTTAAATTTAAATTTTAGAGACAAATTAGTGAGATACTAGTTCTAGGTACTAGAGTCCTACCCTATTTGGTTGTTCAAAGGGCCAAGCACTATAGGTAAGATCAAGATTCCCTATCTAAAACTAAGACAATCAATCCACACAAGATTAGGAACACCCACCAAAATAGGTGTTAAAAATAGAGTGAAATTGTAAGCATAAATAATTTACGATGCTAGAGATCTAAGGCTATTTTATCCAAGAATAGGAAAGGATTAAAGAGTACATACAAGATAGAATGTGTTCTGAACTATAATTCCAAGACACACACACACACACACATACACACACATATTTATAACATCAACACTACTTATGTGGCCTATTTGTATACCGTCCAATAGGGAGGTCCAATAATTGATGCGAGGACTCAACTTTCCTTTAAATTACACTTTTACAACATTAAACAATAAGGAAATAAAAATCATTATATTTACCAACTTGATCATGAACTTGAAGCTCTTCCCAATATTCTCAAGTGGTTCCATGCACAACCATGTGGCATCCAAAGATATGCTCCAACTATGCTAGGAGATAGTCACATAGGCCACTAGCATAGTCACAACAAACAAAAGAGATTAGTCTTACACTCACACCAATCACATAGTAGACACATAAGATACATGACATGCAAGAATTACCCAACAACAACAAAAAAATAAAAATATATAATTCTCTTGAGGTAATGCCAAAAGGTCACAATAAATGATCCCAAAGAGGAGATAGGGAGTGTTATAATAATGGCCTAAGGTACTAGCCAAGTAGGATTGAGTACACCTTTCACAAATTACAAGGTTACTCAACAACAAGAGCCAATTCTCCCTAAGAAAGAATATCTTCTACAACCATATAGAGCTTATACTAGTGCTCCAAGAATTTTAGAGGGATCATTATCTCTTTTCACTTCCATTACCCATAAAATTTTAGTTGTCACTTGATTAAGACAACTCTACACGTGATATACTTAAGCAAATTCGGGCCCAAACAAACATCCAAAGCCACTCACATAATTCCAACCCCTATATCCTAGGCTCATCATACTCATAATAATAGAGTGTGAAATCAAAAACAAGGCAATAACCTTTGTTCACAAAATTTTCAACATAACCTCAAAAATTTATCATGAAAAGTCATGAAGGATTCATCAATTTCATTGTTGTAAAACATTAAAAAACACATCAAGAATTGAAAATTTTAAAGTGTTTATCTTCAACACACAAAACAAGAAATTTTCATAAACTCCATTCTTGAGACCTTAATTTTTTTTTATTTTTTTCAGATTCAAAATTAAACAAAAAAAAGTTCCCTTTGGCTTTAAATATGAACTACAATAATTTTATGAAGTCAATTTTAATTTCCAAGCATTTTGAAAAATAGAAAAGTGAAAAAATAAAAAATCGATTCTAATTCACATAATTCCAACCCCTATATCCTAGGCTCATCATACTCATAATAATAGAGTGTGAAATCAAAAACAAGGCAATAACCTTTGTTCACAAAATTTTCAACATAACCTCAAAAATTTATCATGAAAAGTCATGAAGGATTCATCAATTTCATTGTTGTAAAACATTAAAAAACACATCAAGAATTCAAAATTTTAAAGTGTTTATCTTCAACACACAAAACAAGAAATTTTCATAAACTCCATTCTTGAGACCTTAATTTTTTTTTATTTTTTTCAGATTCAAAATTAAACAAAAAAAAGTTCCCTTTGGCTTTAAATATGAACTACAATAATTTTATGAAGTCAATTTTAATTTCCAAGCATTTTGAAAAATAGAAAAGTGAAAAAATAAAAAATCGATTCTAATCTATTAGTCCAATTGAAACCTATTAGGAATTTCCTATGCCCTCTTAAGGATGGAATGATATTTAAATGGAGAAAAATAAGCTAAATTAGAAGGAATAGGACATTTTCCTCATTCTTTTAAGCACACCCAAACAATGAAAAATTTCAATTTTATGAATTTTGAGACACAATCAAAATAATTATCCTATCATAATCAATCCAAATCCCAATCCTTTCAAATTGCCGTGAGCACAATTTTCCCTAAATTTAAATTTTCCTTAGAGGGGGTTTTGAGAGCATTTTCTTCCAAAATGAGAATAATCTAAAACAACAAAATGGAAGGGCATTATATAAATCATATTATTTTAATTAAACCAACATCTTATATCCATCTCTCCTAATTGACTAAATGTACTAATTATTTGATTAATTAGTCTAAATTATTGCAAAACCCTATTCTAATCTCAATGGAATTATCATATTAAAATTCAATAAATACAAACAATCAATCTAAAATAAGGTCAACACTCAATCGTAACCATCAAGTCAACTAGATTAATCCTAACCACACATCTCTTGCCACCTTAAATCCAAATTCAAACTAACTTTTAATCCCATCCGCTCATCCAATTTTATTACTCCATTTACCAACCACTATCATAATATCCTTTCTTCCTTTTGTAAAGCGGAAAATCGCGATCGAACCCTAGTTGTTCTCCCCTCTTCCGACTCCGAGGAGAGAGAAGGGAGGTTCGCTAGGATTCGATGGTTTTCATTTAGGGGAGAGACTTTACATTCAAAAGAGGGGTTGAAACTCATAAGATCCAATCCCACACAATGTAAGATTGGATGCTAAATGAATTTCAAGGGTTAGGAAAGCAAGGCTACCCTCTTTTGTAAAGAATGTTGTTAAGGAAATTAAGCCAAGAATACATAGAAAGTCATAAAGATTCGCTTATAAACTGAGTTCGGGTTATAGGATGAAGCTGCGGACCTGGAATTAGCAGTAGAATGTCGATACGGCGCTGTCCTGCAAATTTGAGCAAAAGTTGTCGGGACGATGGCGCCCGGTGCCACGGTCCTCCGAAAAATCCGTGAAATGAAGGGGGATCTGTTCGTCTCTGCACAAGGATTCCAGATCTTCAATCTCAGCTGCGTACCTGCAACCTACACACAGAAAAACGAAGACGATTGGGGGGTTAGGGATTAGGGGTTTGCCTTTAGGTCAAACCCCGGTTTTGGAATTAACCAAGAAATGAGCAAGTGCTGTAAATGTAAATGACTGTAATGTAAAACAAGTACTAATACCTTGTTCTAAGGATGTTTGTATCCTTATGTGCGAAGGTTTAGATGTTGTATGTTGTATGTTGTAGTAGCATGTAGTAAGTGATCTCCTCTTCAATGGTTGAATCCTTGACTTGAATGCAACACTTAGCCTTGAATGGAGACTTGAAATGATCAATTGCTTGAAGGAATGCTTGAATGCTTGAATGCTTGAGTATAGTTTCCACGCCTTTTCCATCATATCGAATGAAAGAGGAAAATGTAGTTTATATACTTGTCATTTAGGGCTGATAGACTGATTTTCCCGACCTTAGGCCGACCAGGGAAGTTTATTTCCAAATTGCAAACAAAAAGACCCGAGACCCCTTAGGAGACCGGGCCCAAAATAGGACCCAGGGACCAGGGCGCTGGGCGCTCTAGTCCCACCTCCCGGGACAGCAGGGTGCAAGGAGGTTCAGGCCAGGGTGCTTGAAAAATGCAGTTTTTGGTGTCGTGAGCAAGTTTTGGGGTCTCCATTCAGGTTGCGTGTTGCGTCGCCATCGTGAAGACCGAAATGCAGTCGAAATTGCAAGTGTCACAATTTTAGGACGCTACACCTTTAAATTCAAATTCAAATTTCTTCAAGCAATCATATCCATACCTCCTAAATCAATCTCAACTTTCATTTATCATCATCAAATATGTAAATTAAATTATCTCCAAACCATTTTCATGAAAGTAGATTGGATGCAACAAGGCTATATTAGGATTGGGCACCCACATTGTACTTCAACCATCAACTATCACTTGAAGCACATCACCTAACTCAACAAAGATTTGTAATTGTAAGAAATTTCATATTTTTTTAGTCATTTTAGGCTAGTATATTTCCCATCTCTTATACCATCTTTCCAAAATGGCTATTAGGCCATCAGGATACACCATGGTATCCATGGATGCTACATAACTGAAGTTTTGACTTCTCATTAATGAGAATCATTTGCAAGTTGTTCATTAATATCCCATCACCTCAAATGAATAATGACAGTCCTCATTGATAAGAAGCCAAAACTTCAGTTATGTAGCATCCAACCATGGATGTCGCAGTGCATCCTAATGACTTCCTTCCACTTTTATCTTATTGATCTCTTTTTTTTAATTATGACATGAAACTTTAACTTATAACTTACAACTCACAATAATTTACTATTCCATCAAATATCAAAACACAAATCAAAGTCTCTTATTAGTACTTGTTGTTAGACTAGTACTATTGCAATCAGTTGCCATTGTTTTTTGTTAACTCATTATTACTCAATTGTTTCTCCACCAATTAGAACTATGATCTTTTTGTTTTGATATATGTTTTTAATTTTTATAAAGTTAAGATGCATGTTTTTTAAGTTTCTAAATTATAGAAATTAGTTTTCTCCAATCTAACTGGCTTGAAAAATTTACATCTTATTAGCAGATTTTTGAGATCCACTATTTGAATGAATTTTTTTAGGCACGTTAAAATAATATTTAGCATGTTTACATTTTCTTATCAATTTATTTTACACATCTACCCAAAAAATATTTAACAAATTCTAATTCTTTTAAAACTTTATATAAGTAAGTAAACACACACACAAATATATATATATTTGATAATAAAATATTATTATATATATATATATATATTTGATAATAAAATATTATTATATATAATATAATATGAATATGAATATCATGACAACTATTTAGGCAGGAATATGTAATCGATATTTCGGTTTTATTTTTATTCACCCTCATTTCCTGAGTTTACCTTTTATAAAAATTATTCATAAATTAAATTTTATAATAATTATTTTTAATAAAAAATTATTTATTTTATTTTAAATTTAAAAAAATATATCTATGAATAATAAATTATTCATAATTTTTTTATTTTTACAAAATATATAAAATAACAATAAAGTAATTAGGAACTAAAAATAAATCTATTAAACTTACAATATGTTAATAGAACTTAGATTGCTATTATGAATGAAGATTAATAAATATTTATAATTTATTGTAAATTTTTAATATATTATAAACTTAATATATTGTAAAAATTAAATAAATAATAATAATAATTAATTTATTAAAAACCCTTATAATTATAATTATAATTACATCTAATATTAAGATTACGATTACAATTAACTAGAAAACTAACAATGGGGCAAGTACTAGCCACTAGATGGCACTTGTTTCAAATGATTTGAGAGTAGTAAATTTCTCATCTCTTATGCCATGTTTCGGAAATGGCTATCCAACGATCAAGATGCACCACGGTATCCATGATTGAATGCTACATAACTTAAATTTGGATTTCTCATCAATGAGAATCATTTGCAGGCTGTTCATTATACCATCACCTCAAACAAATAACAACAGTCTTCATTGATAAGAAATCAAACTTTAATTATGTAACATCCAACCATAAATATCGTAATGAATCCCAATGATTTCCTTCCATCTGTGATCCCATTCCCATTTCCTTCCGCACTCCATATCAGTCACGTTCAAGCCATTTTAGCTTATGCTCTGAAAACGACTTACACTCATACGTGCATCCATTTTCTCCCTCACGAAGAAAAGCAATAGTTTTTAGGTGTGACATTCTGCAAGTTGAAACTATTCCTTAACTAAGGACGGTCCAACTATTTGAGAAATCGATTAAACTTTACATGTGTTCCCCATTGAGTCGGTCCCTCTTCCCACTAATTTATGTGGCAACTGGAAACTTTTGTGCAGCGTGTCCTTACTGTTTCAGTGTTTGTGATGTTGGACAGCTCAAATTCTTGTGGGCACTCTTTCTATATTCTAAAACAAGCCCAGCCATAAAATTTTCAGCTAGTTGCCAATCTACCATATCCATTCCGGAAAACCCGGTAAAGTTGCAAATGCTCAATCATTCTAATGAACTTTCTATGTTCATAAATAGAAACCCAGAGAATGGAATTCATTCAAGCTAAGTCAAAAACTGTCTATCATTAAGTTTTTCTGTGAATCTCAATATGAGACAAGTAGAAGATGGGAATGGAGAGAAGAGTGGGTTATTTAAGTTGCAGAGACTCTATGAGTTTGTGGGTATTTGTGGTTTGAAGGGTTATTTATATCAGCTAATAATTCAAGCACTTAGTTGCTGTTGTGAATGTTATAAGAAAGCTGTGAGGACGAAGCAGCAGACTTGTGCAATTCAAAGGAGGGCTGTTATAGCTTGGAGCTCTTCAGCGCTTGTTCATAACTTGCAAGTAAACGCTCACCTTAATAATAGCTAAGGTGGATATTGGATATGAGAGAAAAGTTTTCTGTATTTTGAGTGTCTCAGAAGATTATAGAATGGGAATTATTGCTTGCAAAATTGAGAGTGCAGTTTGGAAATGTGTAGATTTTGTATGTCATGTCTGAATTTTCTACTATTTGTAAATAGAACCTTGGTGGTGGTTCTAAGGAATGATTGTGTATTTTCTACTATTTGAACACAGTCAAGATTTGTGCTACAGTAATCATATTGTACAGTTTTGGTCATGCTTTTAGGATTAATTTTTAATAACTTATAATTATGTAATATGGGTATCTTTATTGAAGATTTACATGTCCATGCTATTATTTTTTTTATTTTAATTATTATCAGCATATATGAGAATATATAATGAATTTTATAATTGTTCTGGTTGTAGTCATATAATCATATAATGTGTACAGTTTATGATGTTAATGTGTATTACTTTTGGTTTTGATCATGTAAGTTTTTTATGATATTTCAGATCAAACTTTATGATATATTTTTTCTTCTTCCTCATGATGGATCTACTTTTTCTACTCTCGCTTTCTTCTTCCTCTTGATATCTCTTTTCTCTTCTCTTGTTTTCTTTTTCGCAATGAAGGATCATGGAGTTTGATCTCAAATATTAAGGAGGAAAATTCACACAATCAAAACTAGAAGCAATACATACTAATTATGCAGATTTATAAGTAGATTCTCTTTTATCAATTGAATATGAATGATATTTGAGTTATTGAAATTTAGGTTATATATCTAAATATTGGTAAACTTTTTTTTTTATAAATCTGTACATTATTTTTAATAATCAATACCTACTTTAATTTCTAAATTCTATGAATTAACTTTGCTGGGGAGGTGGGGAGGTGTGGGAGAACTTTTTATCTTTTCTTGTGGTTTCTTGGGTTGTCTCAAAGTCTTTAGAAGATTTTATCTCAAGCTAGATGGATAATTCTCCTTTGTTTCACACCTTGTCTTAGAGAATTATGGAATCAAATACCCCCTTTCCTTGCTAGGGTGTTGGAAGGAGCAAAACTCTAAAATCTTTAGAGAGAGTCAAAAACAATATTGAAGTTTTTCAATCTATCAAGAATGGTATTAAAGTTGACATTAATGTGGTCAAGTTGAGAGAAACCCTTATGATTCCTTTTTCGCTTGAGTTAAAAATCAATACGGAGGAATTACCCAACCCATGACTAAGGCCAAATTTAGTAAGAGATTCATAAGAAGAAACATCATATAGAACAAAAAAATGATACAAGGTGGATAAAGTTGAATTTTGATGGTTGCTATAAAGGAAATCTTGAAATTACTATGGTTGGGGGGCTCGTGAGAGATGAGATGGGGTTTATGATTGAATTCTTTACTAAAACTAAGGGTATAAAAATAAATAAGAAAGTGGAAGCAATTACTACTCGGTGGGAAATAAAAAGAGCATGTCTCCAAAAAAAAATTGAAATAGAGGGAGACTTTGAGCTAAGCATTAAACTACTTCAAAACTTTTCTATTGCTCCTTGGAAAATTATAAATTTTACTGAACATAGTAGATTGCTGGTGTTCAAATTCAAACATTTGAATAAATCTCATGCCTTGAAAAAATGAATTAAATTGGTGGATGCTCTAGTTAAATTAGGTCTTCAATGTAACTAATGGAACTAGTAGTTATTTGATGGTAACCTCCAATTGCACATTAAGGATATTTTATTTAAGAAAAGATAGAGATACACTTGTAATAGGTAATTGCAAGGATTATGATAAATGATGATTTAAAGGTTAAGATTTGGTATAAGAAAGTTCTATATTGTTTGATGTGTGTTAGTTTTACTATTATATCTAAAGGTTTGTCTTAGGCTAATCATTGTAATGAGGTATATTATTTTTTCCTCATTAAATATTTTACTAATAATTATTATGTCCTTAACTAACTCAAGGAAAAAGGAATGTGAAAAAGTATAGAGAGTCCGATGGATTCAAATTTATAATCTCATAAATTTAATCATTGAAAGTTTGCTTCATATTTAGACTTCTTAATCACCAAGTTAGGGTTATAAATTTGGTGATGATTGGTTACACTTTGATTTGTACAAAAAAGACTAAATAAAGGGCAAGATTATATTATAATCCTTAGTCATTCCAATTATTATAATCAATACAGTATTTATTATAATCAATACAGTATTTATTATGACAATTTGGATTTTTGCGATAATCTCTCACACTGGTGTCACTGCCATAAACTTTATTTTCATGATGAATTCGAAAAGGAAGTTTACGATCATTTTTGCTCACTGTATTCAATGCGGAGACACTCGTGCTTCTATTGCTATCTCTATGGTTCTCTTTCCATTGTGTGGGTCAGAGTTGAGAGAGAAAAAGGTTTGCAATTATGGGTGGCCAAAGATTGCATGTGGAGCCCTCCTCTTATTTATCTTTGTAGCAAAATGTTGAAGTCT
This sequence comes from Cryptomeria japonica, assembly GCF_030272615.1. Taxonomy (NCBI): domain Eukaryota; kingdom Viridiplantae; phylum Streptophyta; class Pinopsida; order Cupressales; family Cupressaceae; genus Cryptomeria; species Cryptomeria japonica. The sequence goes on along the minus strand of NC_081407.1, from coordinate 765,179,336 downwards.
ATGCAATATTTGAGAGTGGAGGTTTAACCTCCTCCTTTAAGATTTATGAAAAGATGCGACGATGACCTTTCTTCTCAGTTTTTGAATAGTCGGCGTGCTGGTCAAGTTATGGAGGAGCTAATTTTCGAGCTACTAGTCAAAATTCGTACCAAACCTTAGTGAAAATTCTTACCAAACCTTAGACAAAATTCTTATTAAGACTATATTGATTTGTTCTTGAAAAATGGTGAGAAATTGAAAAGACACCAAAATACATGTTTAGTTGTGAAGATATACCTATTCTGCTAGGGATGGTAAGTTAAATACTTCACTTCGAAGGGTCATATTGCAACTGTTCATGATTATCAATTCTTTTTTTGAATCACTTGAGGCATAAGTAGCTTGCTAGTTTTCTTTTTTTTTTGTAAATTTCTATGAAGAAATGTATGAAATATGGAGTTTACTTGTCCTCCATCAAGGGTTGATGTAGTCCAAATAAGCTTCAAATGACATAAGAAAGGGAACACTAAAACAAGAGCCCAAAAGGAATGTGAAATTGTAAGCCCTTACAATTTCACATTCCTTTTGGGCTCTTGTTTTAGTGTTCCCTTTCTTATGTCATTTGAAGCTTATTTGGACTCTATCTTATTTTAAATTTGAAGGCACCTTGTTCCACACATAATTGTTGTCAATCCAGATTTAAATTTTAGATTCAATATTAGGGACTTATTATCTTGCTTTCTGTAAAAGAGGTGCCTATTTTTTCAGGTCTCTATTCATTAGCCAAAAGTGATACATAAGTTCTTTTGCTAAAATTTCAGGAGATTAATGTGTTGGCCTTAACATTGCAGAATCTTGTCTCAAAATTTGGGTCTGACCTTTGGAAGTTAGCCTAAATGAAAAAAATACCTTGAGAACCCTATATATGACATAATCTCTAATTCATTTTCATCATATCTTTCATATGCACAAGCTTTATTCAAGCACTCTATTCCTTCATTTCAAGAGTAGATACGAGTACAAGGAGAATCAAGCTACAACAAGTTGTCTTCAAGTATGTTTTCATGATAGATTTTGTTATGATTTATCATGTTATTGCATTAACCCTTGGAGGAATTATCTAAAAAGCATTGCATCGTCAATCAAAGATATAATCATTTCGTTTCAACACTACTTTCTTCTTTCTTATGAATTTGTAGGCCAAGGAATAGGTTCCATACTCAATTTTTAGGTACAGGCTCATAGTGTAGATAGAGACAGAGGTTGCCAACCCAAATTTAGAAAAGGAGGAATGGTCCAGGGTGCCTTGAACCCTAGTCCACTTGGTTAGTGGTGCCTAGCACCATAGTATTGGTGATATATCCTGAAATTTGATAAGAAGATAATTTGGAGGCTCCTAAGATCAATTATGTCACCTGTGTGCACCTAAACACCTGTAAAGCCATGGTTCCTAGCTATAGTGACCATACATTTTTACCTTTTCTTGCTATCATAGGTTTCTCTCTGCAACTCATTTCTAGTCCTATACCTTTCAGCTAACTTTCAATTCTGCATCTATTTGTTTATGTTGATTATTGCCAATTTTGCATCATTTAAACCTAGTTCTTGCATTTTCACAAACATTATCCAATCATTAATAATTTCATTAAAGAACAATAAATCTAAGTGCCCAACTCTTCTTAGGGACTAAAACTGGGCCAAATTGGTTCTTCTCAAACAAAATTGATGGGATTGGGTTTGATTCCTTGTTGCATGTTTATGCTAGTGAACCCCCCTACATTTCAAAATTTTTTGTCAATATTACCCCTTTTACTAATCTCCCTACTCTTAGTCCTCTAGAAATTCCTCAAAAAAAATCTAACCCTTCTCCCAAGGTTAAAGGGAGAAAGCATATTGATTTCTTAAAAGATACACTTCTCCCTCTCAGGCAAATAGGATTAAGATCAACACTTCTCTTACTTTTTTTGCTTCCAAGAAGAAAAAGGCTAAAATGAGAGTTGAAGTCAAAACTTCAATTGGTGATGAGTCTAGGCTAGAGAATATTCTATCATCTCTTTAAGATAAACGGATTCCCCCCCCTGAAAAAATGAAGGTTTCCGAAGATTAAAAGGGTAAATTTGCTAGCAATAACCAATGCAAGGCTCATACTTTGATCTACCCTCCTAGGGTAAGTGCACCAAGATGGAGGACCAAAAAGTTGCCACTTTAATTTTTTTTCCCCATCAGACCGTAGTACACTAGCTAAAAATGACATGTACACTTAGGTTTAGAATGATCAAGCCTCAACCTTGGTTAATTTGAACCAAAATCTAGTGTGCTTTAGAAAAATGTTTGTAAAGAAGTGAAAAGTTTCACTCATTTCTACTATTTCCTCTTGCATCTTGCATTTTTTTGCTCCTAAAACTTACGTTCGAAATCAAAGGAAGCCCTTTTGTCTCCTTGGACTTGTGCTTAAGAGAGAATAAGAGAGACCGAGGGAGGGAGAGAGAGATGGTAGTGAGGAGGAAGGGGGAGATATAGAGGGAGAAGGGGAGAAAGGAATGGAGAGAGTAAGAAGGTATGAATGAAGAAATATACATGGAGGGAGTGAGAGAATTAGGGAAACATGAGATAGAGAGGTGTGGGGAGAGAGAGAAGAGAATAATAGAGTTCATAAAGGGAGTTGGGTAAGGGGGAGGGAGAGAGAGGTGCAAAGGGAGGGAAAGAGCTAGAGAGGGGATAGATAGAGAGGTTAAAGACCTAGAGGGGGAGAGAGTGGTGAGAGTCCTAGATGGGGAGAGAGAGTGGTGAGATAGATAGATGAGGATAGAGAGAGGTGGGTAATGAGTCATGGATGGAGAGGTGGAGAGTGAGGGAGGGAGAAACCTAGAGAGGAGAGAGATAGAGGGTTGGAGGGAAAGGTGATGGTATAGACAATGAAGAGAGAATAAGAGAGAGTGGGGTAGGGAGAGAGATGGGAGAAAGGAGGGAGGGGAGATAGAGAGGGAGAGGGGAAGAAAGGGAGGGAGGAAGAAGATGAGAGATAGAAGAACAAAGAGAGAGAGGAGTAAGAAGGTTTGTAGGGAGAGGTAGACATGGAGGGATTTAGAAACCTAGGGAAGGAGGAAATAGAGAGGTGATGGGAGAGAGAGAAGAGAATAAGAGTGATCATAAAAGGAGACATGTAAGGGAGTAAGAAGAGAGAGGTATAAGAGGACAAAGAGAACTAGAGAGGGGACTAATAGATGTGAGAGACTTAGACGGAGAGAGAAAGGTGAGAGACCTAGATGGGGAGAGAGAGGAGTGAGATAGATATAGGGGAATAAAAAGATGTTGGTAATGAGACATGGATGAAGAGTTAGAGAGACGAAGGGAGAAATATAGAGATGGGAGAGAGTGGGTGGAAGGGAATAGTGACTACCTAGACAATGGAGAGAGAGAGAGAGAGAGAGAGAGAGAGAGAGAGAGAGAGAGAGAGAGAGAGAGAGAGAGAGAGAGAGAGAGAGAGAGAGAGAGAGAGAGAGAGAGAGAGAGAGAGAGGGCGGGTGAGGGGGGAGGGGAAGTTAGAGAGGAGAAGGGTTTAGAAGAAAATTAGTGAGCAAGTGGGCATTGTAGGAGAATGCAAGTGGGCGAGGATAAATAGGATTTTAATTAAAATATATTTTTTTCAATTAAATGTGCATCTTGTATTTGGAAGTGGGAGAGTATTTTAACTAAATATTCATTTATTTAAATAGGGATTTTGATTGAGGATTTTAAATAAATGTTTAATTTTTTTAAATAATAGGAAAGGGGGTTATTAAATAAATTTATCAATTTATTTAATAGTTGGACAATAGTTAGTGATTTTAATTTAAATAAAATTATGAAACTTATTTATTTAAAATAGTAGAATGAGTTGAAATAAATTAATTAAATGTAAATTTAATTGATAGAAGACCATTAGTATATTAAACAAATACTAAATATTTATTTAATTTAGTGAACATATTTATGTGTCTACATTTGCCCCTCTTTGAGACGGTGCAGTTTATCGCGTTGTTTCAAAGAAAGATAGATAGACATGACAAAAATCGGGCTATGTCTCGAAAAAATAGAAAGAATTGGGGGGAATGATATAAATGGGTGAATAACAGAGGAAAACAAGGTTTATATAGAGAAACGGTGAGCGATAGAGAAGAAATGATGAGCTGGGGGTGAATAGAGAGCAGAGAAAGGTAAGTTGGTAAGTACCCTTAGGTCATGTAGGAGAGACTGTGCAAATGAAATGTTTTGTTGTGCCTTTGGTTGATGCTATACAACTGATCAATATGGTCTCGGTGCAATTGTGTGAGTAACTAGAAAAAATACCAGTATTGAGAATCCACTCCCATCATTAGTTTAAAAAAGCTGCCCCTAGTTAGGTGTTGGTGTGAAACCATGATGCGAGACACATGAGGTAGTAACCCTAATCACATATCATTGGTAACAAGCCATGGTAGATATGGTGTATGAGAAGATGCATGGATGTTATTGCAACAAGTATAAAAGACAATGGAGTCACAACCTTTGGGAATGGTGCCTGTTTTCTAGGTTTTCACCACTATACTTATCCAAGGTGCCCCCGAAGTGATTTTCACCATTTGGATGAATGATTTTTCTTTACTATTTCTTTCTTTTTTCAGGATGTTTTCAGAATGTTTTTGGTCTTCTTGAGATTTTACGAGCCTGATGCTCGACACAACTTATGTATGGAACTTTTTGAGATGTATGTTGTTGATTGGATCTACCAATGGTTCCTCTTCTCAAGTTGCTAATTGATATGCCCCACACCCGAAGATGGTGGTGATGACATATGGACCTAACCAATTGAAGGAAAATTTTCCCTGGTTTTCTCTGTTTGGTTGATTGCGAGGATTCTCTTTGAGAACAAGATCCCTACCTCAAATGTGAGAGATTTAACCCTATTCTTATATCTTCTTCTCATGCATTGTTGATATGCCTTAAGGTGATTGTAGCAGCTTGTCGCTTCTCATCAAGTAGTTCCAAGTCCTAAAGATGGGAGACTCAGTACTCTTCATCACTAATAATACTGTGCAAGGAGACCCATAGGGATGGTAATTCAACCTCAACAGGAAAGATAACTTCTACTCCATAAAAAAGTGAGTATGGGGTTGCACCTGTAGGGGTTCAAATGCTAGTTCGATATGCCCATAGTGCAAGATTCAGACGAATGTGCCAATCACGACCAACATCATTTGCTATCTTTTCTAAAATCCTGAATATGTTCTTGTTTGAGGCTTCTTCTTGACCATTTCCTCATGGGTAATATGGGGTAGAGAAATAGTTTTGGATATGAAACTTCTCACAGAGTTCTTGAACATCCCGATTTTTGAAGGGAAGCCCATTATCTATGATGATGGACATGGGTACACTGTACTGGCATATGATGTAATTTAGGATGAATGAGGCAATTTTCTTTTCGATGACTTGGGTGAGTGGAACGGCTTCGATCCAATTTGCAAAGTACTTAGTGGCAGTAATGATGAATTTATGACCAGCGGATGAAGATGGATGGATTTATTTCATAAGGTTAAGTTCCCACTGACAAAAGGGCCATGGTGTTGCGATGGGTTGCAGTTCTTGTGTTGGTGCATGTATCAAATCTCCGTGTACTTGGCACTTCTGACACTTTTTGACAAAGTAATACGAGTCTTTTTCCATGGAGGGCCAATAATATCCTATTCTCATGAGTCTTTTAGCTAATGAAGGGCCGCTTGAGTGGGCCCCAGAGATACCTTCATGTAATTGTTTTAAATTTGTGGTCACCTCACCTTGCTCTAAAAATCGGAGGAGAGTACCATCAAAACCTTGTCGGTATAAGGTTTCAACATTGATTATGTATCGGGTGGATTGGTATATGAAGGTTTTTCATTGATTGTTCGATTGGTTTGGTGGAAGTATTTGATCATGTACGTAAGCATAAAACTCACCATACCATGGGGAAAAGGGACCAATGAGCTGACATACCATCTTAGATTTTGGGATATCATTAGAGGGGATCCAAAGTTGTTCGACTAAGAAATCGTAGCATGTTGAGTTCTCTCAAAGATCAAGAAGAGAGGATTTGTAGCCATCACATCTGCACCTCTATTCTACTCTCGAGGAATATGATCGAAGGTGATAGTTGTAAATAATTCCTTGAAACTATCAACCATTTTCTTGTAAGGCATGAACTTATCGTCCTTAGTTTGGTAATCATCATTAACCTTTTCGATGACCAGATGTGAATTGTTGTATACTTGTAGCTCCTTCAAGTTCAATTGTATGGCCATTCTTAGTCCTATGATCAAGGCCTCATATTTTTCTATGTTGTTTGTGCATAGGAATGTGAGCCTGTATAATTTTGGAATGCTATCACCTTGAGGTTTGATAAAAAGAATGCTAGCTCCTATGCCATGTGTAGTGTATGACCCATCAAAATATAGCTTCCATTGTTGTGTTGGCATGACTGTGAAGTTCTCCTTATCTAGAAAAATTGAGATGAGATGATGGTCTCCTATGAGGGGTGCTTCAACCAACTGATCTACAATAAATTTCCCTTTGATTGCTTTATAGTCCACATACTCTATGGCAAACTCACTGAGGTTCATAACCCACTTTGCCAAGAAACTTATTTGTGTTTCTTTACAGAGTAAATACTTGAGTGGGTTTATCTTGGCAATGAGTTGTTGTTGGCATTTGGCATAACTGATGCAGTTGAAGATGGATGACTGCACCAGTAAAGGATATTAGTCTATTTGTGATGAAGAGATTGAGATTCTATTATTAGATGACATGATCAGTTATTTGTGTTATCATTGATGGCAAATAATGTCAAATGATGTTCTTGATGTTTTATTTTGTCATCTAAGTGATTTGGTTTACTGGAAGATCGGGTTTACTGATAGAGAACTAAAGTCTGTGAAATAGGACTTTAATTGGTAAAGTAGAGATGTTTTGATTGGATCCGATGATCTACGATAATTGGTGTTTTATGGTTTGGATGGTCAGCTTGTATCATGGAAAGGTGTATTTGATCGGAACCAGGACTTATGAAGATTATCGGAAGGCGTGTTTCAAATTTCTGATAAAGTTTTGCTAAGGTTTTAGTAGGATTTAAGACTGGTGAAGAAATCATCAAACTGGTAATGATTTCTGTTATGATGGTGATCGATGGCGAGTCTACATGAAGTTGGTAACAAAACACAACCTGTGTGAAAATATTTAATTACTATTTTGGCACAATTCAAGGAAGAATTTTTTTGGAATCAATGAAATGCTTAGTACAGTGTTTTAAGGTTTTAACTTTGGTACAGATCGGATTTTCGTGATGGGTCACAATCAACCAACGGTTGATATTGTATTGTAATTTATTGTAATGATCTATATATCGATCTGTGATGATCTCTTATGATTTGAATTGTAAATCCATGATGTAACTAGGGTTTAGTGGTTGACCTAGTTGAGATGACTATTTAGGATGACACAGTTGATGTTTATGATGTCGGTGGTCTTAGAGAATGTGTTAAGCCATCCAAGTGAAGTGTGAGATCCTTCTGAGAGTTTTAGAGTGTTGATTATAACTGGATCTGATCAAGCAAGCAGAGAAGTGTGAGTAACAGATCATTTTCTTACTGTTGTTCTCTAACAGTTGCAACAGGTTAAATCCCTTAATTGGGTAGGTCCTAAAAGGCCTTAAACATTTAAGTCCCCTAACAGGGAAAATCTCAAAAGAGTATTAAATCCTCTCATGAGGTTGATCCTAACAGATCATCAAGCTCCTAACTAGGTTGCTAGGTAAATCCCTTAACCAGGTGACTCCTAACAGGGCTAAGCTCCTAACAAGGCGTACTTCAAAAGAGTACAAATATTTGTGGGTGCCAACTCCTACCGTGGTTTTTCCCTATTTGGGTTTCCATATCAAAAAATTATTGTGTTCATGTGTGGAATGTTTTTCATGCGATGTTCTTGTTTATGTTTCATTTCATGCATTATTTCTGAGACACTGGTTATGATGTTTTATCATAAGTTTATCAGAGGTTATCGATACTGATAAGGAGTTGTTTGAGAAAGTATTTGATTTGATTGATAAGGTTAATGAGTTGGTAAATGATCAAGTTTATATGATTGCTTTGGTGGTGAAAGTATTGATAGTTGTGGTAAATGATTTGATTAATGTGTTAAGCAAATCTGATAAAGAGGTTGTTAGATTTGATTAAAGAGGTTGAGATATTTGTTAGATGGTTTTAGATCTGATATAAGTTTGATTTTGGATTCAAAGTTGCATTTGGTCTTAATACTAATTCATTCCCCCCCTCTTAGTATTAACCGGATCCTCATTAGATTAACAATTGTATCTTATGCGTCAACACGTATTGCCCCAGTTTGGTTGCTAACAAAATTACTGTGAGACAAGCTCGTTCAATAGGTGTATATTTGAGTTCACACCCTACTAGTGTCCTAGAGATGTAGTATACTGCACATTATTTGATCTATAAAATAAGATTCACATTTTGTGCTTGTTTCCCATTATTTGATGTATAATTTAATATTCATATTCCACTTTTATCTTATTGATATGAATCAATCTCTCTCTCTCTCTCTCTCTCTCTTTTCTAATTAACACGTGAAAATTTAACTCAAACCACCAACTTATAACTTACAACTCAGAATAATTTACTACGATATAATTTTAAATAGTTTGAGGCTAGTATATTTCTCATCTCTTATACCATCTTTCCAAAATGGCTATTAGGCCATCAGGATACACCATGGTATCCATGGATGCTACATAATCGAAGTTTTGACTTCTCATCAATGAGAATCATTTGCATGTTTTTCATTATCCCATCACCTGAAATGAATAATGACAATCCTCATTGATAAGAAGCCAAAATTTTAGTTATGTAGCATCCAACCATGGATGCCATAGTGCATCCTAATGATTTCCTTCCTCTTTTATCTTATTGATATGAATAAATTTCTCTCTTTTTTTATTAAGACATGAAACTTTAACTTATAACTTACAACTCACAATAATTTACTATTCCATTAATATGTTCAAAACACAAATCAATGTCTCTTATTAGTACTTGCTATTAGGCTAGTACTATTGCAATCAGTTGCCATTATTTTTTGTTAACTCATTATTACTCAATTGTTTCTCCACCAATTAGAAGTATGATTTTCTTGTTTTGATATATGTTTTTTAATTTTTATAAAGTTAAGATGCATGCTTTTTAAGTTTCTAAATTATAGGAATTAGTTTTCTCCAATCTAGGGAGGATTGGCCAATATATAGAAAGGGGGGCATGCTACGTATAGAATCTGGCTAATGCCCATAGACTCAGTCGGGGCGGCTGGTAGTTGGGAATTGCCTATAGGCTTATAAGGGGCGCTTGCTAGAATACGGTAGGGAAAACCAAGAAAACCCTAGCTCTGCCAAAGATTCTCCACAAATAAGCATCAACATGAGCAAGACTCCTTGGAAGGGATCCACTATTTGAATGAATTTTTTTGAGCACATTAAAATAATATTTAACTTGTTTACATTTTCTTATCAAATTTATTTTACACATCTACCAAACAAATATTTAACAAATTCTAATTCTTTTAAAACTTTATATAAGTAAATAAACACACACACATAATTTTAATTATCCTTAATAAATTTAATAATATAAAAAAAAATGATAATAAAATAATATTATCAATAATATAATATATTATATATAAAAATCTATACAATAATATTATACTTTAATCAAAATAAATTAACAATATAGTAATTTAAATATATAAAAATCAACAATTTAGCTTTTATAGGCAAATTTTTGATAATCTGAATATGAATATCATGACAACTATTTAAGATGGAATATGTGAAAGATATTTTGGTTTTATTTTTATTTACCCTCATTTCTAGAGTTTACCCTTTATAGAATTACTTTATTTGTGATTTCCCTATCATACCACTTCTTGCATGGAAAATACTAAGTAAAATTCACAAAGGTTAAGCCGAATGCATTAGGTACATGCAGATTTCAACTTTTTAAGTTTAAAAACATCTGCCATAATGTATTCTTTTAATGACTTTAACATTAAAATATTATTTTTAAGATTTAATAATTATTAATAATTATTACTATTAATAATAGTTATTATATTATTTTATTTTTAAGTTGTAAAAATAAATTTATAGGTTTAAATTATATAAATAAAGTTCAAATTAGTATTATAAATTTTTAATGTTAACAATTATGTATTTAAAAAGAAATTATTTATAAATTAAATTTTAAATTAATTATTTTTAATAAAAAATGGTTTATTTTATTTTAAATTTTTAAAAATATATCTATGAATAATAAATTGTTCATAATTTTTTTTTATTTTTACAAAATATATAAAATAGCAATAAAGTAATTAGCAATTAAAAACTAATCTATTAAATTTACAATATATTAATAGAACTTAGATTGCTATTATGAATTTTTAATGATGAAAATTATATATATGAAAAGTGGTTATTCATAAATTGAATTTGAAGTTTAATAAATATTTATAATTTATTGTAAATTTTAAATATATTATAAACTTTAAATATATTATAAACTTAATATATTGTAAAAATAAAATAAATAAAAATAATTACTTTTAATAATTAATTTATTAAAAAACCTTATAATTATAATTATAATTACATCTAATATTAAGATTACAATTACAATTAACTAGAAAACTAACAACAGTAAGTACTAATCACTAGGTGGCACTTTTCTCATCTCTTATGTCATTTTTCGGAAATCGCTATCCAAAGATCAAGATGTACCATCGATGAGGATCATTTGCAGGTTGTTCGTTATACCATCACCTCAAACAAATAACAACAGTATTCATTGATAAGAAATCAAACTTTAATTATGTAACATCCAACCATAAATATCATAATGAAACCCAATGATTTCCTTCCATCTGTGAAGGCACTCCATATCAGTCACGTTCAAGCCATTTTAGCTTATGCTCTGAAAATGACTTACACTCATACGTGCATCCATTTTCTCCCTCACGAAGAAAAGCAACAGTTTTTAGGCGGGACATTCTGCAAGTTGAAACGATTCCTTAAGTAAGGACGGTCCAACTATTTGAGAAATCGATTAAACTTTACATGTGTTCCCCATTGAGTCGGTCCCTCTTCCCACTAATTTATGTGGCGTCTGGAAACTTTTGTGCAGCGTGTCCTTACTGTTTCAGTCTTTGTGATGTTGGACAGCTCAAATTCTTGTGGGCACTCTTTCTATATTCTAAAACAAGCCCAGCCATAAAATTTTCAGCTAGTTGCCAATCTACCATATCCATTCCGGAAAACCCGGTAAAGTTGCAAATGCTCAATCATTCTAATGAACTTTCTATGTTCATAAATAGAAACCCAGAGAATGGAATTCATTCAAGCTAAGTCAAAAACTGTCTATCATTAAGTTTTTCTGTGAATCTCAATATGAGACAAGTAGAAGATGGGAATGGAGATAAGAGTGGGTTATTTAAGTAGCAGAGACTCTATGAGTTTGTGGGTATTTGTGGTTTGAAGGGTAATTTATATCAGCTAATAATTGAAGCACTTAGTCGTTGCTGTGAATGTTATAAGAAAGCTGTGAGGACGAAGCAGCAGACTTGTGCAATTCAAAGGAGGGCTGTGATAGCTTGGAGCTCTTCAGCGCTTGTCCATAACTTGCAAGTAAACGCTCACCTTAATAATAGCTAAGGTGGATATTGGATATGAGAGAAAAGTTTTCTGTATTTTGAGTGTCTCAGAAGATTATAGAATGGGAATTATTGCTTGCAAAATTGAGAGTGCAGTTTGGAAATGTGTAGATTTTGTATGTCATGTCTGATTTTTCTGCTATTTGTAAATAGAACCTTGGTGGCGGTTCTAAGGAATGATTGTGTATTTTCTACTATTTGAACACAGTCAAGATTTGTACTACAGTAATCATATTGTACAGTTTTGGTCATGCTTTTAGGATTAATTTTTAATAACTTATAATTATGTAATATGGGTATCTTCTTCCTCTTGATATCTCTTTTCTTTTTTCTTGTTTCTTTTTCGCAATGAAGGATCATGGAGTTTGATCTGAAATATCAAGGAGGAAAACTCACACAATCAAAACTAGAAGCAATGCATACTAATTATGCAGGTTTATAAGTAGATTCTCTTTTATCAATTGAATATGAATGATATTTGAGTTATTGAAATTTAGGTTATATATCTAAATATTGGTAAACTTTTTTTGTTTTAATAAATCTGTACATTATTTTTAATAATCAATACCTACTTTAATTTCTAAATTCTATGAATTAACTTTGTTGGGAAGGTGTGAGAGGAGTTTTTATCTTTTCTTGTGGTTTCTTGGGTTGTCTCAAAGTCTTTAGAAGATTTTATCTCAAGCTAGATGTATAATTATCCTTTGTTTCACACCTTGTCTTAGAGAATTATGGAATTAAATACCCCATTTCCTTGCCTAGGGTGTTGGAGGGAGCAAAACAATAAAATATTTAGAGAGTGTCAAAAACAATATTGAAGTTTTTCAATCTATAAAGAATGGTATTAAAGTTGACATTAATGTGGTCAAGTTGAGAGAAACCCTTAGGATTCCTTTTTCGCTTGAGTTAAAAATTAATATTGAGGAATTACCCAACCCATGACTAAGGTCAAATTTAGTAAGAGATTCATAAGAAGAAACATCATATAGAACAAAAAATTGATACAAGGTGGATAAAGTTGAATTTTGATGGTTGCAATAAATTAAATCGTGAAATTGCTATGGTTGAGGGCACCCGCAGAGATGAGAAAGGGTTTATGATTGAATGCTTTGCTAAAACTAAGGGTATAAAAATAAATAAGAAAGTGGAAGCAATTACTACTTGGTGGGGAATAAAAGGAGCATGTCTACAAAAAAAAATGAAATAGAGGGAGACTTTGAGCTAAGCATTAAACTACTTCATAACTTCTCTTGGAAAATTATAAATTTTACTAAGCATAGTAGATTGCTGGTGTTCAAATTCAAACATTTGAAGAAATCTCATGCCTTCAAAAAAGGAAATAAATTGGTGGATGCTCTCGCTAAATTAGGTCTTCAATGTAACTAATGGAAGTATTAGTTATTTGATGGTAACCTCCAATTGCACATTAAGGATATTTTATTTAAGAAAAGATAGAGATACACTTGTAATAGGTAATTGTAAGGATTGTGATCAATGTTGATTTAAAGGTTAAGATTTGGTATAAGAAAGTGCTATATTGTTTGATGTGTGTTAGTTTTATTATTATGTCTAAAGGCTTGTCTTAGGCTAATCATTATGCTGAGGTATATTATTTTTACCTCATTAAGTATTTTACTAATAATTATTAGCTCCCTAACTAACTCTTCATTGATACAACTCAAGAGAAAAGGAATGTGAAAAGGTATATAGAGTCTGGAGGATTCAAATTTATAATCTCATAAATTTAATCATTATTTCTTCATATTTAGACTTCTTAATCACCAAGTTAGGGTTATAAATATAGTGATGATTGGTTACACTTTGATTTGTACAAAAAGACTTAATAAAGGGCAAGATTATATTATAATCCTTAGTCATTCCAATTATTATAATCAATACAGTATTTATTATCACAATTTGGATTTTTGCGATAATCTCTCACAGTGGTGTCAATGCCATAAACTTTATTTTCATGGTGTCAGTGGTGTCAATGCTCACTGTATTCAATGCGGAGACACTCGTGCTTCTATTGCTATCTCTATGGTTCTCTTTCCATTGTGTGGGTCAGAGTTGAGAGAGAAAAAGATTTGCAATTATGGGTGGCCAAAGATTGCATGTGGAGCCCTCCTCTTATTTATCTTTGAAGAAAAATGTTGAAGTCTATGCAATATTTGAGAGTGGACAAAAAGATGCGACGATGCTGGTCAAGTTATGGAGGAGCTAATTTTCGAGCTACTAGTCTGAGTCGTGAAGGTGAAAACGTGCCAAAGCTTAGTCAAAATTCTTACCAAACCTTAGTCAAAACTCTTATCCAGACTATATTGATTTGTTCTTGAAAGATGGTGAGAATTGAAAAGACACCAAAATACCTGTTTAGTTGTGAAGGTATACCTATTCTGCTAGGGATGGTAAGTTAAATACTTCACTTCGAAGGGTCATATTGCAACGGTTCATGATTATCAATACTTCACTTCGAAGGGTCATATTGCAACGGTTCATGATTATCAATTCTTTCTTTTGAATCACTCGAGGCATAAGTAGCTTGCTAGTTTTCTTTTTTTGTTTTGGTAAATTTCTATGAAGAAATGTATCAAATATGGAGTTTACTTGTCCTCCATCAAGGGTTGATGTTAGTGCTGTATAATTTTGTAGTGCCCTGAATTGTAAGCCCTTACAATTTCACATTCCTTTTGGGCTCTTGTTTTAGTGTTCCCTTTCTTATGTCATTTGAAGCTTATTTGGATTCTATCTTATTTTAAATTTGAAGGCATCTTGTTCCACACATAATTGTTGTCAATCCAAATTTAAATTTTAGATCCAATATTAGGGACCTATTATCTTGCTTTCTGTAAAAGAGGTGCCTATTTTTTCAGGTCACTGTTCATTAGCCAGAAGTGTGAGATAATTTTTTTTGCTAAAATTTTAGGAGATTAATGTGCTGGCCTTAACATTGCAGAATCTTGTCTCAAAATTTGGGTCTGACCTTTGGAAGTTAGCCTAAATGAAAAAAACAAACTTGAGAACCCTATATATGACATCATCTCTAATTCATTTTGATCACATCTTTCATATGCACAAGCTTCATTCAAGCACTCTATTCCTTCATTTCAAGAATAGATACGAGTACAAGGAGCATCAAGCTACACCAAGTTGTCTTCAAGTATGTTTTCATGATAGATTTTGTTATGATTTATCATGTTATTGCATTAACCCTTGGAGGAATTATCTAAAAAACATTGCATCATCAATCAAAGATATAATAATTTTGTTTCAACACTTCAATTCAACACTACTTTCTTCTTTCTTATGAATTTGTAGGCCAAGGAATAGGTTCCATACCAATTTGTACGTACAGGATCATAGTGTAGATAGAGACAGAGGTTGCCAACCCAAATTTAGAAAAGAAGGCATGGTCCAGGGTGCCTTGCACCCTAGTCCACTTGGTTAGTGGTTCCTAGCACCATAGTATTGGTGATATATCTTGAAATTTGATAAGAAGATAATTTGGAGGCTCCTAAGATCAATTATGTCACCTGTGTGCACCTAAACACCTATCTAGACTATGGTTCCTAGCTATAGTGACCATACATTTTTATCTTTTCTTACTATCATAGGTTTCTCTCAGCACCTCATTTCTAGTCCTATACCTTTCAGCTAACTTTTCGTTCTGCATCTATTTGTTTATGTTGATTATTGCCAATTTTGCATCCTTTAAACCTAGTTCTTGCATTTTCACATCTAAAACATTATCCAATCATTAACAATTTCATTAAAGAACAATCAATCTAAGTGCCCAACTCTCCTTAGGGACTAAAGCTGGGCCTAATTGGTTCTTTTCAAATAAAATTGATGGGCTTGGGTTTGATTCCTTGTTGCATGTTTATGCCAGTGAACCCCCCTACATTTCAAATTTTTGTGTCAATATTACCCCTTTTACTAATCTCCCTACTCTTAGTCCTCTAGAAATTCCTCAAAAAAAGTCTAACCCTTCTCCCAAGGATAAAGAGAGAAAGCACATTGATTTCTTACAAGATACACTTCTCCCTCTCAGGCAAACGAAATTAAGGTCAACACTTCTCTTCCTTTTTTTTGCTTCCAAGAAGAAAAAGTCTAAAATGAGAGTTGAATTCAAAACTTCAATTGATGATGAGTCTAGGCTAGAGAATATTCTATCATCTCTTTAAGATAAACAAATCCCCCCCCCCCCGCCGAAAAAATGAAGGTTTCCTAAGATGAAAAGGGTAAATTTGCTAGCAATAAGCAATGCAAGGCTCATATTTTGATCTACCCTCCTAGGGTAAGTGCACCAGGATGGAGGACCAAAAAGTTGGCACTTTAAATTTTTTTCCCAATCAGAGCATAGTAAACTAGCTAAAAATGGCATGTACACTTAGGTTTAGAATGATCAAGCCTCAAGCTTGGTTAAGTTGAACCAAAAACTAGTGTGCTTTAGAAAAAATGTTTCTAAAGAAGTGGAAAGTTTCACTCATTTCTACTATTTCCTCTTGCATCTTGCATTTTTTTGCTCCTAAAACTTACACTCGCAATCAAAGGAAGCCCTTTTTTCTCCTTGGACTTGTGCTTAAGAGAGAATAAGAGAGAATGAGGGAGGGAGAGAGAGATGGCAGTGAGGAGGAAGGGGGAGATATAGAGGGAGAAGGGAAGAAAGGAATGGAGAGAGAAAATAACAAAGAGAGAGAGAGTAAGAAGGTCTATGAATGGAGAAATATACATTCAGGGAGTGAGAGAATTAGGGAAATAGGAGATAGAGAGGTGTGGGGAGAGAGAGAAGAGAATGACAGAGTTCATAAAGGGAGTTGGGTAAGGGGGAGGGAGAGAGAGGTGCAAAGGGAGGGAGAGAGCTAGAGAGGGGATAGATAGAGAGGTTAAAGACCTAGAGGGGGAGAGAGAGGTGAGAGTCCTAGATGGGGAGAGAGAGTGATGAGATAGATAGATGATGATAGAGAGAGGTGGGTACTGAGACATGGATGGAGAGGCGGAGAGTGAGGGAGGGAGAAACCTAGAGAGGAGAGAGATAGAGGGTTGGAGGGAAAGGTGATGGTCTAGACAATGAAGAGAGAATAAGAGAGAGTGGGGTAGGGAGAGAGATGGGAGAAAGGAGGGAGGGGGAGATAGAGAGAGAGAGGGGAAGAAAGGGAGGGAGGAAGAAGATGAGAGATAGAAGAACAAAGAGAGAGAGGAGAGGAGTAAGAAGGGTTGTAGGGAAGAGGTAGACATGGAGGGATTTAGAAACCTAGGGAAGGAGGAAATAGAGAGGTGAGGGGAGAGAGAGAAGAGAATAAGAGTGTTCATAAAGGGAGACATGTAAGGGAGTAAGGAGAGAGAGGTATAAAGGGACAAAGAGAACTAGAGAGGGGACAAATAGATGTGAGAGACTTAGAGGGGGAGAGAAGGGTGAGAGACCTAGATGGGGGAGAGAGGAGTGAGATAGATATAGGGGAATAAAAAGATGTTGGTAATGAGACATGGATGGAGAGTTAGAGAGACGGAGGGAGAAATCTAGAGATGGGAGAGAGGGGGCGGAAGGGAATAGTGACTACTAGACAATGGAGAGAGAGAGAGTAGCTCAAGAGGGAGAGAGATGGGGGGTGAGGAGGGAGGGGAAGTTAGAGAGGAAAAGGGTTTAGAAGAAAATTAGTGAGAAAGTGGACATTGTAGGAGAATGGAAGTGGGTGAGGATAAATAGGATTTTGATTAAAATAAAATTTATTTATTTCAATTAAATGTGCAACTTGTATTTGCAAGTGGGCAAGTATTTTAAATAAATATTCATTTATTTAAATAGGGATTTTGATTGAGGATTTTAAAATAAATGTATAATTATTTTAAATGATAAGAAATGGGGTGATTAAATAAATTTATCAATTTATTTAACAGTTGGACAATAGTTAGTGATTTCAATTTAAATAAATTTATGAAACTTATTTATTTAAAATAGTAGAATGGGTTGAAATAATTAATTAAATGCAAATTTTATTGATAGAAGAACATTAGTGCATTAAACAAATATTAAATATTTATTTAATTCAGTGAACAGATTTATGTGTCTACATTTACCCCTCTTTGAGACGGTGTAGTTTATTGCGTTGTTTTAAAGAAAGATAGATAGACATGAGAAAAAGTGGGCTATCTCTCGAAAAAATAGAAAGAATTGGGGGGAATGATAGAGTAGAATAATTTGGATTAAATGGGGGAAGAACAGAGGAAAATGAGGTTAATACAAAGAAATGACGAGCGATAAAGAAGAAAGGATGATTTGGGCATGAATAGAGAGTAGAGAAAGGTAAGTTGGTAAGTACCCTTAGGTCATGTAGGAGAGATTGTGCAAATGAAATGTTTTGTGGTGCCTTTGGTTGATGCTATACAACTGATCAATATGGTTTGGGTGCAATTGTGTGAATTGCCCCAGTGTTAGTCAAAGTGTGACAATTGATGTTAGTTGTTCGCTTGGGGGAGAACTCACAATAATGGTTTTGACTTTTTTGCCACTTTTGACACCGAGATGAACATTTTTAAAATAATCTTCAACTTTCAAGAACTATAACTTTTAAACTATTAAGAATTTGAAGATGATGTAAATTAATGATTTGTAGAATTTTGTCTGTAGATTCTACATTTTTTTTTTTCAAAATTTTTGAAGGATTTTTAAAATTTTTTTTTCCATCTCCCTCGAAAAGTAGTTTTTTACAGCAAACTACATTTTTTAAGAGTGATGTGCCTCCCAAAATGCATAACTTTTTTTTTGATAAATGATAAAAACTCAATTCTTTCAAATTTTGGTTTGTAACATCAATATCTAGGGCTTTCAGTTGGTTTGATAGTGATATGTTGAATATTTTTCATTTTATTAAGTTTTGAAGTCCGACTAGTCATAATTCAGACATAGGTTTGAGTTTGAACACATAACTTGTTATATATATATTGAAATTCAATATTTATTTTTTGTTATAAAGAAGACATCAATACGTGGGGCATAGATATTTTTTCAGAATTTTTTTGAATTAGTTTCCTATTGTTCCCAATGCGTTGAGCAGAGAAGTTCATGTTCGGTGAGAAACCTATGTTTGGTAAAATTAATAAAACAAGTTCATAATAAACACAAGATGTAATAAAATTATAGTCATTGGAAAGCTTGCTTCACGGACCACCCTACTACATTTTGGGTTGTCAAGATCATTCCATTTGAGATTTCAATCAAAGGTTTGAAGGCCAAAAGTCTACAAAAAAATGTAGAAAGCTTCAGAGAAGTGTAAAAAAGGGGGTTCGAATGAAGGGGGGTTCGAGCGAACCCCCCCAATATAATTAAAAAATGACATAAACAAGAATTAAAGGTGCTTCGCTCGAAAAAGGGGGTTCGAGCAAAGTGGGGGCTTGCTTGAACCCCAAAGGGTAGTTCATTTGAACACCCCCACTTCGCTTGAACCCCCTCTGAATTTTTTTTCCTTCCATCTCATTTTTCCTTCGTGGGTGAAAGTGGGAACCATTATTGTGAACTTACCCTTGGATAGGATAAAGTTTGAGTAATTGAGTCAAAGTGACCTATTGTGAGTTAGACAATTGATGTAATTGCCTGATGAAGTTGAGGTATCTGAGTCAAATTTCCCATTGAGACTTAGAAAATTGATGTAATTTCTCATTTAGACTATGGTTGATAGGTTGACCAATTGATATTCGAGCCTATAGGATGACCGAGATGACATAGGCTACACAACCCCTCCTATGAGAGATAGACTACAATGTCCTTGGCTTGATCAACTTGCGGAACACAATATAGGGTATGTGATGCTAATGATCTGGATGGGGAGGGCAAGGGGGGAGGGCAGGGGGAATTAGTTGTAGAGAGAAGGTTTGGAGATCTAGTACCAAGTCTTTTAGCTTGAGGCTACTTTTGAAGAGGATCAAATGGAGTATCGATTGACATGAATGGGGTGTATATCATTGTACTTAGTCATGATTTTAGGGATAGCATTCTCATTACCAATCTCATAGTCAATTCCATTCTTTGTGTATGCATGCACACATATTTATAATGTATGAATGACCAGATGTATGGGCGATATGCAACAAAACACAATATATATAGATGAGATGAAATGGGTGATCCATGGATTATTCATAATGCTTTTATTTCCTCATTGAGTATGGTAGTATTGATCTTGACCGAGGTATTAGAAACCAAGGTTGAGCACTCCACCTGCAAATGAACATCGCAGACAAGGAAGGTTCCCCTCCATTTTGGTTCATATACACATTGTTGAGGTATAAATTATAGTCAGTAAGCCATAGTGATCCATGACTGCACATTTTTGCATAGGATCTCGTAGCTTAGTGAATTTCCCATGTAGACACCATTAGTATTTGCCCCAAAACTTCATTGGAACAATCCATAGACATAAAACAAAGAAAAATATATCATGAACCATCCTAGCCACTCTAATCACTTGTGGATATCCTGGAGTAGCATAGGAACCTGACATAAAAAGTAGTAATCTGACCAAGTGCCTATCAGCCAAAAAAAATCTTCTTTTCAAAGAGATATGTCACCATGTCTTGTTGTAAGGAATGATGCATCCTTGTTAAGACGGTCTCGCATATGTTTTTCTTAGATGTTTGATTTTTTTGTTGATACGATAGTTGGTCATCTTTTAGGTAGCTCCAATGTTGTTTTGCATCTGGCTCGATGTTTATGTACAAGGAATAATTTTATTGCAATGTTTTTGATTGATTTTTATGATGTTTTTGGATTTTCTAGTTGTGTACAGTTCTTCCAATGTTTTTGATTTTTTTTTGGACTTTTTCCAAGGGTTTTTGGTTTTTTTGAGATTTTACAAATGTTTTTGGATTATATCAAAACATTTTTTGAATGAGTAACTAGAAAAAATACTAGTATTGAGAATCCACTCCCATCATTAGGTTAAAAAAGTTGTCCCCAGTTAGGTGTTGGTGTGAAACCATGATGCGAGACACATGAGGCAATAACCCTGATTGCATATCATTGGTAACAAGCCATGGTAGATATGGTGTATGAGCAGATGCATGGATGTTATTGCAACAATTATAAAAGACAACGGAGTTACAACCTTTACGAATCGCGCCTTTTTTCTAGGTTTTCACCACTGTACTTATCCAAGGTGCCCCCAAAGTGGTTTTCACCGTTTGGATGAATGATTTTTCTTTACTATTTCTTGCTTTTTTCAGGATGTTTTTTGAATGTTTTTAGTCTTTTTGAGATTTTACAAGCCTGGTGCTCTACACATCTTATGTATGGAACTTTTTGAGTTGTATGTTGTTGATGGGATCTGCTAGTGGTTCCTCTTCTAAAGTTGCTAATTGATATGCCCTAGACCCGAAAACGGTGGTGATGACATATGGACCTAACCAATTGGATTCTGATTTTCCCTGGTGTTCTCTGTTTGGTTGATTGCGAGGATTCTCTTTGATAACAAGATACCTACCTCAAATGTGAGAGATTTGACCCTATGATTATATCTTCTTCTCACGCGTTGTTGATATGCCTTAAGGTGATTGTAGGGAAATTGTTGCTTCTCATCAAGTAGTTCCAAGTCCTAAATATGGGAGAATCGGTACTCTTCATCATTAATCATATTGTGCAAGGAGACCCATAGGGATGGTAATTCAACCTCAATAGGCAAGATAGCTTCTAATCTATAAAAAAATGAGTATGGGGTTGCACCTGTAGGGGTTTGAATTCTAGTTTGATATGCCCATAGTGTAGGATTCAGATGAATGTGACAATCATGACCAACATCATTTACTATCTTTTATAAAATCCTCAATATATTATTGTTTGAGGCTTCTTCTTGATCATTTCCTTGTGGGTAATATGGGGCGGAGAAATGATTTTGGATATGAAACTTCTCATAGAGTTCTCGAACATCTTGATTTTTGAAGGGAAGCCCATTATCTGTGATGATGGACATGGGTACACCATACTGGCATATGATGTAATTTAGGATGAATGAGGCAATTTTCTTATCGATGACTTGGGTGAGTGGAATGACTTTGATCCACTTTGTAAAGTACTTAGTGGTAGTAATGATGGATTTATGACCAACGGATGAAGATGGATGGATTATTTCATAAGTTTAAGTTCCCACTGACAAAAGGGCCATGGTGTTGTGATGGGTTACAGTTCTTGCACTAATACATTTGGACTAGATTTCCAACTGAGGTTTCCAACGGAGAAGGTATATTATGGCCAAATTTGATGTTTGTTTGAAAAAATGCCCGCATTCGATGTAATTTCGACAAAAATTTCCCATTTGGTTTCGAAGAAGAAGGCATTAGCAATGAGAAATTTCTTTTTTCCAAAAAAGTGCTCGAGTTCGTCGTAATTCTGGCGACAACGACCATTATAAGTTAAAAAAAAGAAGAGGGGAATTCATTTGTATTTCAAATTTCCCGTGTAGGTGTCCGTGGCGACTTCAACCCCCAAGAACATCAAACCCATGTCGAAGGCATTTGTGGCATTGCTTGCAATCCCGCATAGGAGGTAGATTCAAATTGCCCATTTTTTAATTTCATGTTGCAAAAAATATACATGTGGTGGTTAATTGTCCTAGTTTAATCTCATAAAACCATAGAACTATGATTGAGGAGTGAGCGTTCAATTTTGTAGCAGCAATCCCTTCCTCCCGTATACGTGCGTGTTGATTGTTCACATGAGATAACATCTCTTTGCAGCATCGTATCAAACAATTCATGAGCCTTGTCCATGTTTCCACATTTTGCATTCATGTTAAGTAGGGCATTTGCAAGTACAACACCTAACAAAATTCCTCTATCCGTTATGCTTTGATGGATGTCCATACCCTGTTCCAAAGCTCCCATTTTTGTACATGCGGGGAGGATGCTGGCAAAGGTTGTGGAATTTGTCTTTATGCCTTCCAATTTCATTTGCTTGAAAGTGTCTAAAGCCTTTTCGACAAAACCATTTTGTGCATATCCAGCAATCATTGCAGTCCACGAGACAACATTTCTTTCAGGCATTCTATCAAATAGTTCACGTGCCTTGTCTATGCTTCCACATTTTGCATACATGTCTACTAGGGAAGTTGCAACTACAACATCTGACAAAATTCCTCTATCCTTTATGCTTCGATGAATGTCCATACCCTGTTCCAAATCTCCCATTTTGGCACAGGCAGGGAGGATAGTAGCAAAGGTCATGCAATTTGTCTTTACACCTGCCGATTGTATTTGCTTGAAAGTTTCTAAAGCCTTCTCAACAAATCCATTTTGTGCATATCCGACAATCATTGCAGTCCAGGAAACCATATTTCTTTGAGGCATACAAATAAGTGAATTTGATATTCAAAACTATCTACAATGAATTCAATTCTTGTCCATTAGTCATTTATGTTTGCAATAAGCATCTTTCTTTGTTTTTCTTAATCTTTATTCATAGTTATGTGCATATTTCACATTCTATAATTAGGATATCAATTGCTATGGTTGAACACTAGCATGATGTTTGTGTTGTGGTATAGATGCATGGAAACATAATTATGGGATTGTTATATTATAGAGATCATAAATCTAGATATCGCATATTAGTTCTAGCTCTTCTTGGATTGAGTCTAAAGTTGACAATGGACATACAGTCATAAAGCCATTATTAGTCGATCTATCCATTTCTAGTAAAGACAATTGAGAAAGTCATTTTGATATTGAGAGTTTCTTATCTATTTACCTATTGGTCATTATTAAGCCATAATATTTAGGTCTATTTATCTCTCTTGCAAAACCTCTGTAAGTGTCCTAGATTGTCCCTACTACTCACTCTTCAATGAAATAGTGGAGTTCTAAAGATTTGTTGCACAAGATGGTGTTGAACGTATCAACAAGGCTAGCATGGAAGGCATGTTCAAGCTTCCACTTGTACAACTTACAACAAATGATTTGTTGATAGAAGAAATTCTTGAAATAAGGATATAATCAAAAGACAAGTAAGTACATACAAACCTCCTCAGTTGAAAGTAAAACCTGTGTATAAAAAGAGTACATTGAAGCCCAATCCATAAACACAATAGAGATACCGATGGAGACTTAATTGGATGTAGCATGTCACACCAAAGTTGTTAGAGTATGCTAAGCTAGTACATAATGTTTCCTAAAGCCACATTAGTATTTTACCTAGATCATTATCTACCAAAACTAACTATAGTAATCCTTTTGAGGATTCATTTCATGGTGCTAGATCTTCATTTAGTTCCACTTCTTGTTGGAGAAAAGAATAGTTATTTCTTGAGGTAGATGAATATCCCATCAACAAAGGACAAGACCCTTTCTAGAATATAACAAATTCTACTCCAACAAAAGATCATGGGGGTTTCACTAGAGATATTGATTAAGAGATAGACTTCTACTACTACATTAAAAGCATTGGCATGTTCTTCATTTATTGATGTAAACTCTCTATGACGCCACCACAACCAACAAAGGTGTAAAAAGTTATTTGCAATGCATGGATTTTTAGGATTGTCCTTTGAGAAAATAGAATTAAAGTATGGAAGCAGGATCTGCCAGCTCCTGAGGGAATCTTGATGAAAAATAACTGTAAAATATTTGGGCGAGCTTATATGCAAAAACTCATGCTTCCTGATGGGTTTATGTACATAAATAAGCACGAATTAAGTGGTCAAGGGGCTTCTGGAAACAAGAGGGACAGAGAGGCAGTGGAAGTGAAAACTTCTGGTGTTGTGTCTGCTCCATCTTAGAATGGGAATGGCGAAGGTGCTGTAAGAGGAGTTGAGAAAGGTGTTGGAAGAAGTGGGGGTGTTTACATTTCCCCATTTAAGTTGGCTCAAATGATGAAAGATGTGGAAGACAAGAGCAGTGTGGAATAGCAGCGCATGACATGGGATTCCCTTCAAAAGAGTATTAATGGGTTAGTAAACAAGGTAAATGCATCTAACATCAAGAACATCATTCTGGAGTTGTTTGCAGAGAATCTCATTCGTGCGAGGGGTCTATTTTGTAGGTTTTGTATGAAATCCCAAATGGCATCCCCTAGATTTACAGATGTTTTTGCTACGTTGGTTGCTGTGGTAAATACAAAATTTCCTAAAGTTGGCAATCTGCTTTTGCGAAGAATTATTTTGCAGCTTAAGAGGGCATACAAATGCAATGATAAGAACATGTTGATACCAGCAGCCAAATTCATAGCTCATTTAGTGAATCAACAAGTTGCAAATGAGATCATTGCTTTGGAACTTCTCACCCTTTTACTAGAGAACCCCATAGATGATAGTGCAGAGGTTGCTATTGGGTTCGTGAAAGAATGTGGTTCTTTGTTGCAAGGCCTTTCACCCAAAGGTCTCTATGGGATTTTTGAAAGATTTAGAGGTATTCTCCATGAGTGGGAAATTGAGAAACGAGTATAGTTTTTAATCGAAGGCCTTTTTGCATTTCACAAAGCTAAGTTCGAGGGTCATCTAGCCGTGCGTCCAGATCAGTTACCACATGAAGTTTTCCTAGAAGATGAACTTGATCAAGAGGCTGGTTTGGATGTTTTCAAGCCAGGTCTTGATTTCTTAGAGCATGAGGCAACCTATGAAAAACTGAAGAAAGATATCCTTGGAGATGCTTCTTCAGATGAAGCAGAAGGGGAGAATTATTCAGGTGATGATTCAGATGATTCAGATGATGATGATGATGAAGAGGAAGGTGAGGAAGCACTGAGAATACAGGATGAGACAGAGACAAACTTGGTCAATTTAAGACATACAATTTATTTGACAATCATGTCAAGTGTTGATTTTGAGGAAACTGGTCATAAGCTACTAAAGATCAAGCTTGAACTTGGTCAAGAGAGAACATACCTTCGTTATTATGGTATTCTTGGGCAAAGATTCTATATGATCAATAAAATATATAAGGAATTTTTTGATAAGTGCTTTGTACAATAGTATTCTATGATACACAGACTAGAAACAAATAAACTGCATAATGTTGCAAAGTTTTTTGCCCACTTACTTGGCACAAATGCTCTTCCATGGCATTGTCTTGCTTATATACGTGAGATAGAGGAAGATACTACTTCCTCTTCTCGTATTTTTATAAATATTATCTTGCAGGAGCTGACAGAGTAGCTTGGTATATTGTTGCTTAATGAAAGGTTGAATGATCCAACAATGCAGGAGTCTTTTGATTCAATTTCTCCAAAGGACAATCCCAAAAATTCATGGTTTTCTATCAATTTCTTTACTTCTATTGGTCTTGGTGGTATCACTGAGAGTTTACGTGAGTATTTGAAGAATATGCCAATGCTTGTAATGCAGTAGAAAAAGTCTATTCCTGAGTCAAATGAATCTACCTCTAATGATGTTTTGTCTAGTTCATCAGGTTCATCAGATTCTGATACATCAAACTCAGATTCTGAGAGTGAAACTGATAGTGAGAGCAGTAAGGAGTCACCAAGAAATAAAAATAATTCAAAGCATGACAATGAGTATGAAAAAACAAGAAGAAAAGGGCATGTTGTCTTATGTATTTTAATAATTTCTATTTTCTTGCTTGTGAAGAAAGACCATGTCAGACAATATCAACGAACAACAAAATAAGGAGACAATTGCTAGATTGTGGTCTAACTTGAAAAGAAAAGGTGATGGAAAATGTTATTGTCCCTACAAAATTTGTAAGGGGTTAAAGACTAGAATACTTCTAATCAAAACAACAAAGAAAAATTGTAGGTTGCATGGTCACATTGAAGGTGGACATGATTATCATCCATTGGTAAGTTTTTAATTATATTGTTTTGACAATTTATATACATAATAAATCATGTGATGATGAGATCATGATCACGGTTTATTTATGTATATCAATTTTATATAGGTCGAGCACCCCGGAGCACATGGTATGGATCAACACAACCCTGAGAATATGGTTTTCGAAGTGGACAAACATGGAGGTGTGAATATCAAAGCTGAAGATAATGATCCCATGGAAGATGACGATCATGAGCCAGAAAACACAATTGAAGATGATAGTATAAATGCATTGATCCATGACTCATTTAGTACTCGCGCAGTTGATCATGATGATGAAGATGACCTTGATGTTGTTCATGATGTCCCTCTACTTGAGAAGGCATCTGAGGCCCTTTATGAAGGCTCGCAGGCAACTCTTCTCTCCGCTATATTGTTGTTGGTGACCTTGAAGGTTATGAATGGTTTATCCAACATAACAATGTCATGTCTGTTAAGGCATGTCATATATGTCATAATAAACTATGAATCATGTTGTACCATTAATATTCTTTATTATAACAAATTATATTTTGTTGCTGTAGATTGATAGGTGAGTTTTTGTTACCACCATCAAATATTCTACCTCGCTCATACCAAGAATTATCTGCCGTTATGAAAGATATTGGAATGGAGTATCAAGCAATAGATGCTTGTCCCAATAATTATATTATATATCACAAACAACATGAATTTCGAACTGAATGCCCTGAATGTCATATCAGTAGATATCGAATAGATCAAATAACAAAAAGGGTTCCTCACAAGGTTCTTCGCTATATTCCCATTGTTCCATGTATGCAACGATTATTCAAGTGCACTAGCTTGACACAATTTATGGATTACCATGCATGCAATAGAAGTCGAGATGACATTATTCAAATGCCTATGAATGGTTCAGCATTTATGGACATAGAGGAAAAGTGGCCACACTTTAAAGAAGAACCTCGTAATCTCATGCTTTCATTGGCAGCGGACGGTGTCAATCCATTTGGAGAGATGAGATCTGTTTACTCAGTGTGGCCTATTTTTGTTATCAACAATAACATTCCTCCATGGATGTCAATAAAGAGGGAGCACATAATGTTGACAATGATTGTTCTAGGTATTTTATCATTTAAATATAGTCGTCTAAATTTAATTATAAATATTGTAGTAAAATAGTCATAATAATTATGTAATGTTTTTGTTCATTTGATTAGGTAAGTACCAAGTTAAAGATATGAATGTATATATTGAGCTTCTTATCGATGAGTTGCTAGAGTTATGGAATGGTGTCACTATGTATAATGTCTTTAGACCAATAGGACAAAGACAATTTCAATTCCATGCGATACTTCTATGGACAATACACGATGCCCCGAGGCTAACACATTTTTGTGGTATGTTATAGTGTTTAAGTTGTGCATGAACATTATAATTCAAAAAATTATCATATTTAATCCAATTATATATTATCTTGTAGGTCTTCAAACAAAGGGAAAATTTGCATGTCTTGTTTGTGGTCCAAATATGAAATCTCGTCATTCAAAAAGTTTAGGAAAGCAAGTGTTTGATGAGTATAGGCACTTTCTCCACAAAAATCATAAGTATTGAAATACTGAAAAACATATTTTCAATGGGAAAGAAGAGAATACATCAAAGCCACGAAGAATGACACCTCACTTGTGGAAGTTGGAATTTAATAGAATTAATCGTCAAGGTAATGCCATTCCATCTATTGGTTTGTCATAAAACATCTTTTCTATTTTGTTTTGTTTACTGATGATGTGATTGATGATCATGAAGGTCGTGAAGGCATAAATGACCACCTTCCTAAGGGAATAAAAAGTTATCCCTGACAATTTAGTAGGTTGCCTTACTACGAGCAGTTACAAATTGTTCATTTGTTTGATAGTATGCATATTGGAAAGAACATAATAGAGACATTATGGAAAATATTGGATGGAAGGCGTGACAAAGAAAAAATTGTCAAAATATGTAGTGACATTCAAGATTCCAATCATGCAATGATAAATGTCATTCAATCAAATAGCCATGGAGACCAGATTAATATAAGTGAGCTTCCTTGGTTATTAATGGACCAGCAAAGCAATGCTATAAAAGAAGTCATACAAAAAATTTGATTTCCCATAGGATTTGTTGTGAACATAAACAATCTCATATCAAAGAAAAGTGAATTTGGGCTAGGGATGAAAATGCATGATTGACATACCTTCATTAAGGTAATTCATGTTCTTGTGTTTTTAGTATGTATTTAAGTACTGCGCGTATGTGTACTTTTCATTATGTTACAAAAAAATGAAAAGATAATTTTATAATTGTTGCAGTATGTTCTACCTCTATCTCTCCCAGACGACTTCGACAATAATATCAAGCAAGTCATATATGATCTTGGAAAATACATGAGGTAAGTAGTGATTTTTGTTTAGTTCATTGTATAGATATTATATTTGCGATTTGTTTTACTTCTTATGTAATATACTTTTTTGCGTCTTGAATACCTTGTAGGTGGTTGTCATGTAAAGAAATCCATAAAGACAATATAAAATATTGGAAGAGAAAAATTCCTCATTTAATGTGTGAAATGCAAAAGTGTCTACCTCCATCTTTTTTCAATGCACAAGAACACTACCTCATACACCAAGTTGAGGAGATTGAATTGTGTGGACCTATACACACTAGGTCAATGTGGATGGTTGAGAGGCACTTGAAATTTTTGAAGTCTTTGGTTTGACAAAGAGCACATCCTAAGGGTTCTATGGTGGAGGGATATATGGTATACCAGACTATGGTGTACATTTTTGAATATCTTCCTAAGTTTGCAGCAAAGATCCACGTGGATCGCATTTGGGATCCCAACACCATTAAAAAATTCAAAGGGGAGTACTTGACGGGGAAAGGTAGATTGAGGAAAGTGAGAGGTAATTATAAGATGTTATTGTAGTTAATTAATTCTTAATCTTCAAAATAAATCAATTGTAAGACGTCTATTTATTTTTTGTACAGTTGGTCGAGAGTGGAATGCACTACATTTGTATATTGCATACAATCTTGATTGGATGACGGTATGGATTGAACGTTGTCAACATTCTGGACGTACGTTAACATGGGAAGGTGTGGCTTGATTGGTTAAAGAAGCACATCATAATGGAGATTCCAATGTTACGCAAAGGGAACTTGATTTAGCATATGGTTTAAGAGATAAACAAGTATGTATAAATTTTTTAATCACCCATATGTTTATCAACTCACAATGCAATAAATTTTACATGTTTGAGATATCGCAAGTCAAACACCACAACGCTATGTGCTGCAATGGTCATAAATTTTGCATAAAAAAGTTGGATGACACGAAGAAAACTTGTGATTCTGGCATCACTGCAGTCTTTAAGGTGACAAATATTTCATCAAGAAATTGCATTCATCCTCAACAGTCTCAAAATCGATACTATGGCATTTTGGATGATATACTTGAGTGTGACTTTAATTCCTTCAAATTAGTTTTGTTTGTCATCAAATGGTACAGGCTACGATTGAATAAAAATGATCCAGATAGAACTGTTATTGAACATGATAATGGTTTTATAATACTAAATACAAGGTCATTTGAAATAGTTGGGGATGAGCCCTATGTTCTTCCAAGCCAATGTGAGCAAGTATTTTACTTAGAGGTTCCACATAAACTGGGTTGGTCATTTATTGTTAGACATGATCCAAGAGGAAGGCCGATAAAGTATAATGTGATGGAAGAAGAAGATACCGAAGAAGTAGAAGATGAAGAGGATGATGATCACGATCGACAGTTTCACAATGACGATGAAGAAGAAGAAGAAGAAGAAGAAGAAGAAGAAGAAGAAGAAGAAGAAGAAGAAGAAGAAGAAGAAGAAGAAGATGATGATGATGATGATGATGATGATGACGGTGATGGTGATGATGATGATGATGATGACGATGATGATGATGATGATGATGATGATGATGATGATGATGATGACGACGACGATGATGATGATGATGATGATGATGATGGTGATGATGACCTTGATGTTCATGATGATGATGAATGAAATGTATTAGGAATGCAATTAGTATATTATCTATTGAATATTGACTTCTTGATAGAATTTTTTTTACATAATTAATTCATTATGTTTTGAATTCTAATGCCATTACATAATTAATTCATGATGTACCTTTTAATATGGAGATGGAGATAGGGGGTGTGACTATTTATGTGACAATTTTTAAACTGTGTTTATTTATGGAAATTGGATTGTTTATTAGCTATGTGACTATTTATGTGACCATTTAGTTGGGGATCTTGCATAGTCTACATAAAGTAAAGGTAAGGAATTACAAAATTTACAATGATTTTGATGCCAACATCTTTTTATTATTTAATACTCTTTTTGTCTACAAAGTTCATGTTGTTCATGTTGTGTATGATGTAATTTCATTAACGTTTTTTATATTTTTTCTTTGTCATAGGCCGACATGGATCCATCACATATCGCAGATAGAGATGTACCTTGCGACACTTCTACCGAGGAGGTAAACCTCATTGTAATTGTAGAAATTAGGTAGAAGCAAACTGTTACATTATTATGTTCTTTTTTTTAGCGATTTATACTAATTTTGTAATTGTTAATGATATTCTTGACACAGACGGATGTTCAGGGAAAGGGAAAGGGAGTTGCAGTACCTGAGTACCTTTCTATGGATATGGAATCATTAGGGTTAAGAAATGATGACCCTAAAGATCCCACAGACCTTGTGAAATTCTTTGAAATGCCTCTTATAAAAATTAGAAAAGAGATTGCTGCTTTGGCAGCCGTGCATCCTACCATTGATGAGATACGATAGAGGGCGGAATTATTGTATAAGACAGTAGAAAAATTGCAAGTAAGTAGTAATGAAAGCTTTAATTATAACAAAAGTTCAATAATGGTTTATATTTTATTCTCTTTTTATGTCATTAACTAAAATATGTACATATTGTTTTTACAGCAATTTATCCACCCTCATAAAAGTCGTTCCTATGATCAGGGTGTTGCAGGATCAGGTGATGACAATTTTCTTGTATTATCACTTGCTTGGCTTATCACTCTAAGTACCCAAAACACATCATACTTGATACTGTCAATTTTCAAAATAAAGGTTCATCCTTGTTTACAATTCTTGCACTTTTCATATATTTAATGCTTGATTTATTTAATGTATTATTCTTTAGGTGTTGTCAATGTTACTGTGCAAATACCGATGTCGCCTCATCAAAGGTCACCCTCACCTGTATTGCCGACTGTAATGTCAGCAACACGTAGCATGTAGACATCCTCTAGTGCATGTCATATTGGCCCACCCACTGTTGGTAGATCCCTCTTTTGCTCTATCTTCTGTCATGTGTTTATTTCCCTTCAAGAATTCTTTCTTGAATTCTAATGCCATTTCATAGTGGATTCAGTTTTTGCAGGAGGAGATGCACATGAGGATGTGCCACAGGCGAATACTGCTGATAACATAGCATCGTTTCCTGGATCTTCTCGTATTGCTAGTATGGGAACATTGTAGGCCACATTCGTGGTGAGCAATGAAGAAATGCTTCCCTTAAAGATACAAAAGGTTCCAGGTACTTTAAAACTATTATTATATATACTCTAATTGTAATTTACTTTATGATCACTCATTTTGGACTAATATTGATCCCATGAATTTTTTGTAGGCAATGATATTTTCTATAAACATCTTAGTGACATTGCATTGCAGATATTTGGGCCCACCATACGTAAAAGGTGGTACATCATATGTGAACTAACCCTTATCCACTTTTGATTTCATATCATTGCTAGAATACTTTTCCTTTGATCCATTTCTTGAAGTGTAATAAATGTAGCTTCAGTTTATTTCTGAATCTAACAGGCTTGTTTTTGCTTTAAAAGGTGGAATGACCAAGAAAAAAGGTTAAAAGATGAATTGACAAACCAAATGGTTGAGTGGTTTTGAAATGACACCTCTGACAAAACCAAGCTCCTTGAAAAATCTATCACATATCTAAAGTATGTGAGGGACCAATACAAGACCCATTTGGAGAGGAATCTAAAGTACGAGCGTCCCCCCATGATTCCAGAAAGGGAGTGGAAGGACCTGATTTTGGATGCCAAGGAGAGAATTGAAAGGAAAAAAGGAAATACACCAGTAGACACCAAAAGAAGGTACGCAATACTATTAAGAATGTAATTATGTACTAATTAATTACTCTTTATATTTATATAATCTAACATATTTCAAACTTTTTATAGATTGAGTGACACGTCAAAGGGAACCAAGGCAAGGCAAGAAAAGCATGGGCAACACAAACTCGGCTTTGGTGGTTACATGAAACTTGCTGCACGAATTGTAAGTATCTCATGTAAACTCCCATATTGTCTCAAAATATTAATAATTTACAAACATTTTTTTTTTATCAAACAATGCAAGCAAAATTCATGGTACTAAGCAAAAATGCAGGGCTCTGAATTCAATAGAGCGCCCACAGAAGATGACAAGAGAATTGCCTACCAGCAAGGCTGTTCAGCCATGGTTGATCGGCTACGAGAATTGAGTGGGCATACACAACATTCGAGTGCATCCGTCACATAGGTAAATATGCTAAATGGAAGTTGTTTCAAATTGAATACTTTACCAATAATCTAATTGATGTTGAGTTCCAACATAAAGTGACTATATTTGTTTTAAATAAGCAAGCAATGATAACAATGTGCATGCCATTGGAATGCAGCCTGCTAATTGTGAAACACCACTTGCACATGAAGGTTCGGATGTGTATCCCAGTAGTGGAGGTATTCATTTGCTATTCAAATTTATTTATTTAGCTATTAATACAATTAAACATATTAATTTGTAATTAGAGTAGTAATTAATGTAACCTTTCTCGTTAATATTTTAGAGCATGTAGTCGGTGGTGAGCAAGTGGAGCATGATCTAGGTACACAACCTCAAGAACGTGATGTTCCCCACTTAGGTAAAGAGGACCGTGGTGTTCAACATGTTGAGGTTGAGGCTACACAAAATGATGTGGTCCCATCAGGTAAATAGCACAA
Organism: Cryptomeria japonica; assembly: GCF_030272615.1. Taxonomy (NCBI): domain Eukaryota; kingdom Viridiplantae; phylum Streptophyta; class Pinopsida; order Cupressales; family Cupressaceae; genus Cryptomeria; species Cryptomeria japonica. The sequence continues at coordinate 765,145,708 of NC_081407.1, read as the reverse complement.
CAATTATGTTCTCTAAATTAATGAAATACTTATAACAATAATAATATTTTTTTTTTTGAATTTAACCCATTTCTTTGTTGTTGCAAAGGACCCCCCTTTGCTTCAGTGTCTTCATCCTCAGTATAGGACTAGGCATACATTGAGATCACGAGCAGTTGGCGGAACATCTGCAGAGGGGGGAAATGATGAAGACACCGATGTTCTACTTAGTCTTTTCACAACTTCAAAGAAAAAACAAAGAGAGAAACGATTGTAATCTAACTTATTTGATAATGACTAATTTTTACGTGTTAGTGAATGTAATTATGTGCTAATTAATTGTTATGGATGATATGTGTTAATTAATATTGATGAATGTTGCGTGTTAATTAATGTTAATCAATGTTATGTGTTAATGAACGTTATGTGATATTAATGAATGAATGCTGTATTTTATTAATGGTAGAAAGAATTAATGAATGAATGTTATAAGATGTTAATGGGGAATTTAGAGTGATGTTGGGGGAGGGGAGGGGCCAAATGAGCTTCCACCTTCATGTGGTTGGCCCTATTAAGTAGAGAATATTAAACTATTCTTGAAACCAAGTGAATCTCAACAAGGCAACACACTTTTCAATATTTCATTATGTTGCACAGTTAATCTTATTGAATAATGTATATTGAATCTTAATTGCAGGGTCCAACAGAGCCAACATGAACAACAACACCATGAGTTGCTGGGTATAATGAACTCCCATATTGTCTTGTCTACACACGAACAATATGAGTTGCTTCTAGTGTTGATATCCAAGGTGGGACTAAAAAAGTTATGAATATGCCTCATCCTTGTAAGTTTTTTTATTACAACTCCTAATTCTTGAGACTAAAATTTTTGTTCTTGATGTTTTTCACTAGTTGTCATAACCTCTGACTTTGATGCTTGTGCCTTAATAGAAATAGATGTTTCTTGTATGCATAATTGGTCAAGGACTGCATTATGATGCTATAGGGCTACAAACTATGATTATTTATTGTATTGAGTTGCACATTTGACATGAGTTTCCCTATGACTACTATGCATATTTACATGTACATACACTATTTCTAGTCTATATATTGATATTAATTTTGAGAAAATATTACAAAACTTAGAGTATTCTCCATAAGACTAGAAAAAAGCTCAGATAAATTTCTGTAGCATTTTCTTACAATTACTTGTGATCATTTTTTTAGGAGTCCTGGTATCCATTTATAATAGTATGGATGCATACAAGCTTTGGACCCTTCAAAAGAAAGTTTGTTACAAACAACCGGTCATTTTCAAGAAGCGGTTATAAGTCCTTTTCAGCATCTATGGCTTCCTCTATTTGTTGTTCTGTTGCAACCTCCTGTAATTGCTCCTGAGGATCTTCTTTATGTCCCATATACTTATCTTTCCACTCTTGATACACATCATCACTAGGCCAAGTAAAACTAGCAATCTTTTATTTCATATCTTCTAGCCGCTTCCAAGTGACTCGTACATGCCCAATCTCTGTTTCTATGAAACCATAATGAGATTTCACTTTTTCAATTTCCTCAATTATTTGGACAAATAAGGATGTGCCATTAGTACTAATAATCTGATTGATCCTTAGGGACAAATTGTGGTCCACCTCCTTTAACCAAGTCTTCTCTTCCTTTAGCTAGACAAGACCAATGAAACCTCCTAGAAACATTTCAAATTTATGATTTGAATATTCTTTCCTATAAAGTTGGGCTTTTCTTTTTATACCTGCTCCTTCCATTGAAAGAATATTCATCTCTTTTATAAACTCACATGTGGACCTTAGATTGTCATTCTCTTCTGCATCTGCATGGGAAGAACACATGAGCTCTAACTCTTTACCTCTAGGCACCCACTTATTCAAGATTGGTTCCAAAGTGGCTTCTTCTTCTCTCAATTTGATCAAAATCTCAATAATCCTCTTCATATTTATGTATACATTGGAGGTCTTGACTGAGTCAGCAAACTTCAAGATGGTGGCTTTCACCTTCTCCTCATATTTGTTTGCATACAATGTCTGAGCTTGTTTCAATTTTTCCAACTCATGCTAGACATTTTCAGGTAATTGGGAACTAGAAGGCATAGGAGAAGGGGGATATTCAATGATGGGACTAGTAGGAGGCGGTCTTGCTGGAGAGGAGGCTATCATGAGTGTAGAAGATTCACCGGGATGATATTGACCTGCCAGTTGACTCTGGAGTCTAGCAATTATGCTGTCTCTGTTGGCTATTCCTTCTTTAGCATCATTGTAAGCTTTTAAAATAGTCTCCAACTTCAATTGGAGATTAGCCTTTTCTTGTGCCTCTTTCTCTGCCACCGCAACACTAAATTTTGCAGTCTCTAAGACTGTGCTTGTAGCTTCCACTACCCCTATGTCCTGGACTCTTTTAACTATCATGCCTCCTAAGAGGCTAGAATCTTATGCATCCTTCCTTCTTTTGTTTTCATCCTTCTTTAAAGACCACATGACAAGAGCAACATTATCTTTGCTGAATGTCACTCCTTCCATAGGCTTTGTTTTTTTCCTCACTACATCAAGCACTAAGGCATCAGCTATATCCCATTCAGGGAGAATCAACACACCAACCTTTGCTACCATTTCTCTTCCTTTCTCAAGGGTGATTGCTTTGAACTCCTCCATCGTTTCTTGCTTAACCTCTTCTTCTACCTGAGTTGTATTTTTAAGAGGCTATTCACTTTTCCTCTATTCACATCTAGTCTTGAATTGATCAATATTTTGCTTCCATAGAAACTGTATGAAAGCTCCTGATGTGACAAAATTACTATCAGCTAGGAATTCTTCACTAGCTTGCTTAACAGTAAGGCCCATTTCTTGGCCCTTTAACTCACCATTAGTCAAATCCATTTCAGCATTAGGTGGCTCTTTGGGCATCCCCTCTTGGGTCTCCTCATAGGTATAGGCAATCTCACCGAGACTCCCTAACTGCAATAATTGTTCAGGCATAGCTTGTTCATCTCCAATGTGGATAGGAGACTGAGATGGAGAATATTGAGGCTCATCAGTTTCAATTTCCTTTCCCACTCTCTGCTTCTTAGGGGAATCTTGGATGTCAATGACATCTTCAATTTTCCTCTTCCCTTTTGAAGTGGAAGGCTCACCTGTCACTAACATTATCACAGTGTACTTTGACCTTTTGTGCATTACATAGTCACCACATGGGATATCTCTAGCAAAGGAAGACTTAGCCAATACCATCTTAGCCTTATCATGCTCATTTTGCATTATGGCCTCCCTCTTTTCTTTTAAGGTCTGCATGAGATCTTCAAAATAAAGAATCAGGAATTTTATTTTCTCCTCAAATGGATTGAAGCTAGAAAGGGGGTCATATCCAGTGTCAAATTGATGGATAAAATCAAGGGCTTTCTTATATTCTACCCACTTCTCCTTCCTTAGTTCTTTCTCATCTAAGATGAATTCATTTCTAATTAGATCTTCTGGGAACTGAAATGATGTGGCCTACCTCTGCACACTGCTCTTTTTCTGAACATGCCATTGAAAAAATCCTCGGGGTCTACACATCTTGACACTACAGTAGACAGCCTATATGGCTTAAAGAATTCTTCAAAAAATCTCCATCCACCCTTAATGATCACAAAATGGTGAGCCATGGTAATAGTGGTAAAATACTCCCTTTACCTCTATTGGTTAGCTCTGCTTCTTGTACTCCCCCAATTTGTCTCAGGACTTCTGCAATCCCTATCTTCAATGGGACCTGATAGGGTAGTAAAAAGGGGGTGCCTCTAGATCCAAACACTCTAAAAATAGTAGACACCGGGTACAAATATATGTCTCCCCAATTGTGAACAATCTTGATATCCTCTGCAAACTCCTTTGGTCTGAGAAACTCCAAAAGAGCCTTAGGAATTCTAGGGTTTTCTCTGCATAGAAGAATCCTAATTTTAGATGCAAAGCATCTATCAAACTTTAAATAACTTGCATCTTCTCTATCCCAAGATAGAATAGTACTCCACAATTGCACTGGCATCTCCTCTTTATCCTTGACCTTAATCAGATCCATCTCCTTTCCAAAATAATCAGCCCCTTTGAACATAAACATATGCATTAACATGGAGTACCATCCAAATGGCCTATCAACCTTACCATTTTTTATTCCTACTAGCCCTTTATGAATTGCATCAGCAAGGTATGAGGCATAATCAAATGTTATTTCTAGGGAGGGGTTTAGAATTTGTGCAATCATTAACATATAATGGGTTGGCATATTCTTTTCAGCATCCTCTCCAAAAATTTGGCATAATGCCCAATACATACCCTTAGCTCTCAGAGTGAATAGGTTGAGAGAGAATGGTTCCATTGTGCTGGGGCCTACAACTGTTAACCCCCCTATCTTTACAAAGAATTCTTTCAATGGGCCACTTCTAAGATGATCCCTTTGTGTGTTGTAAACCTGGGCTAACGACTCAAAGTCAATAGGTTCTAACAAATTGGAGGACTCACTGAGTTTAAACACTTTCGTGAATTCATCTTCATTTATCTCAATCAAGACTGATCCCTTTATGTTCTTGATGCATCTTGCCATAGAGTCATAATTCTGTGCAATCAGGGCTAACAGATCTACATCCATAAAAACACCTGGGACCACAAGCTTTCCTACATCTTGCTCCCATATGCCATTCAAAGGAGCTAGGGAATTCCTCTGCCCAAAATCAACTTTGAAGAGTCCTAAGCTTGAAAATCCTATTTTAGGGTCCCTCAACCAATTACCCTTATCATAAAGGCCCTCTCCAATTTTTAGACAAGGGTTATTAGGTACTAGCTCTTTGGCCTTAGCCCCATCATTGGTGGACATGGTTAATTGCTCTAAAAAATCATCACAGATATTTCGGTCCTGGTAATTCACTTTCCCTGTTAATTCTCTTCTAGGTGCCATTTTGGTCAAACAATTATACCACTAGAAGCTAGCACAAACCTCTAATGAAGTAATTCACACAACAGTATTTGAGAACAAACCAAGAGTTATCAAGAAAAGCACAAGAAACCTGATTATTCGCCTAAAGAAAATCGCTCTGCAACAAACTTCGATGAAACAATACTTAGCAATCAAGTTGATGCAGACTCAAAAGGGCAAGTTGGCATTTAAGTTTTTAGAAATTAACTCTGCATGCTTTGGCTTTCTTTTCAGAATTGAATTCACCAAAATCAAATTCAAAATTGGCTCCAATGGGTCATAATTTCTCTAAGTCTTTCCTCTGTTTTTCTCTTTCGCTACTTCACAGAACATAAAACCTGTGCTCTTTTCTTTCGTGAAACAATGCTGGCCGTTGGATCTCAAGAAATTACATCGCCTTTATCTCCATTTAATCTCTTTGCTTTAGTGTCAGGCCCTACCTCCTTTTCGCCACTTCACGGAGTTTAACAGTCATGCACTTTTCCTTCGCGAGGCCGCGCCAAGCGTTAGATCAAACTCAAATCACTTGGCCTTTAACTCCAACTAGGACTGTTAATCCTTTTAACTAACCACACCTCATCTTGACGGCTAATGGTTTTCACCATTTCACCGAGGTTAAGTTGCGGGCATCTTTGGGTCACGAAACAACAAGAAGCGTTAGATCAATCTTGAGATGAATGCCTTTTAAGTGGGCCCTTTATCCAGGAATTACTTACCCCACTTGTTCTCTGGTTAATAAATGCCACATGGCAGTCGGCCATTAGCCTTGGAAACTCTTTTTGGTTCCACCCTTAATCCGCCATGTGTTCCCTTTTACTATTCCCACATAACTGCCGGTTACACCTAGGCAGGCCCTCAACCACTTTTTTAAACCAAGTATCACTTGACACATTATTATCAAGCTCTACAAAAAGCAGCAACTATTATGCCACGTCACTCCTCCGTGTGATTTCCACCTATCTTTCGTGAATTCACGAACATTATTCTTTGTTTGGCTTGCAGCCACGAAACCACGAGAGCCGTTAGATCAAAACAGACCTAGTCTACTTTTAACTTCATTCCATGCCTGTCCCTTGGGCCCATCGGCCTTTTCGCTACTTCATAATGACTAACTTGCTAGCATCTTATCTTTGTGAATTCACGCGATCCATTAGATCTCAAGAACTTGCTCATTGTTTGCTCTTTTTATGACAACCCTCCCTGGACCCACTGCATACCGCCAACTAAGTGCCTTGTCACCACCATGTCATCACCAACTGGGGTTACTACATTTACTACCACTCTTAATGGGACCCTCCACCTTTCACTATTTCACTGAAGGTATAGCTCGTGCATCTCCTGGCCATAAAACAACGAGAAGCCATTGATCTTTTTCCAACCCGATCATTCTTTAACCAAAGAAGACTGCTTATCTCTGGGACCCACCAAACCCTTTAGCCACTTCGCAAAGGTTAAAACATGTTCAGCCTGATCTCACGAAACCACGCTATCCGTTTGATCAGATGAAACTTGATCGGTGTTTAGCTTTGGTCCAAACCTATATGCCGGGTCCGCCTCCGCCTTTCACTACTTCACGGAAACTAAGTTTCGAGCACTTTTTGGTCGCGAATCAACACGAGCGGTTAGATCAATAGAAAATCGCATGATACTTGTAAGGCTTGACGAACATTAGAAAAGGTAGATTAAAAGCGAACAAGAATAAAATATTTAAAGGGACCGCCTAGGTAAATGACAAGGGGAGAACACTTTTATGATAAATGGACCCATCGCTTAAGTGAATAAAGTAACGCCAAATTAGAAACCAAAAGGGCTTTTCTCAGGTATTGAAGTGACTTAAAACCTAAACCCTGAACCCCTTAGGATTTCAAACAAATTGAAAGAACTTCCTTCCTTTGATGGCTCTTTTATATTTATTTTTTTATAAAAATGATCATCGTCGGAATTACGACGAATACCAAGCTTTCGACCGATGACTTCTTTGACTGTTGGTAGAGTCCATTGGCTTGTCAAATTTCCAACGGGCATGGCATCGTCGACCAATCCGATGCTGAGTTTTTGACGGTGGATTTTGTCGACACTCTGACTAAAATTCGTTGAAAATCTGACAAACGGCTGTCGAAAATCAGCTCTGCATGTACTAGTATTGTGTTGGTGCATGTATCAAATCTCTATGTACTTGGCACTTCTGACAATTTTTGACAAAGTAATATGAGTCTTTTTCCATGAAGGGCCAATAGTATCCTATTCTCATGAGTCTTTTAGCTAATGAAGGGCCGCTTGAGTGGGCCCCATAGATACTTTCATGTAGTTATTTTAAAGTTGTGGTCACATCACCTTGCTCTAAACATCAGAGGAGAGTACCATCAAAACCTCATCGGTATAGGGTTTCAACATTGATTATGTATCGAGTGGATTGGTGTATGAAGGTTTTTCATTGATTGTTCGATTGGTTTGGTGGAAGTATTTGATCATGTACGTAAGCATAAAACTCACCATACCATGGGGAAAAGGGACCAATGAGTTCACATACCATCTTATATTTTGGGATTTCATTAGAGGGGATCCAAAATTGTTCGACTAAGAACTCATAGCATGTTGAGTTTTGTTGAAGATCAAGAAAAGAGGCTTTGTAGCCATCACATCTGCAGGACTGTTCTACTCTCAAGGAATCTGATCGAAGGTGATAGTTGTAAATAATTCCTTGAAACTATCAACCATTTTCTTATAAGGCATGAACTTATCATCCTTAGTTTGGTAATCATCATTAACCTTTCTGATGACCAGGTGTGAATTGTTGTATACTTGTAGCTCCTTCAAGTTCCATTGTATGGTCATTCTTAGTCTTGTGATCAAGGCCTCATATTCTTCTATGTTGTTTGTGCATCGGAATGTGAGCCTGCATAATTTTGGGATTCTATCACCTTGAGGTTTGATAAAAAGAATGCCAACTCCTGAACCATATGTAGTGTATGAACCATCAAAATATAGCTTCCATTGTTGTGCTGGCATGACTGTGAAGATCTCCTCATCTGGAAAAATTGAGATGAGATGATGGTCTCCTATGAGGGGTACTTCAGCCAACTGATCTGCAATAAATTTCCCTTTGATTTCTTTATGGTCCACATACTCTATGGCGAACTCACTGAGGTTCATAACCCACTTTTCCAAGCAACTTGTTTGTGTTGCTTTAAAGAGTAAATACTTGAGTAGGTTTATCTTGGCGATGAGTTGTTGTTGGCATTTGGCATAATTGATGCAGTTGAAGATGGATGACCGCATTGGTAAAGGATAGAAGTCTATTTGTGATGAAGAGATTGAGATTCTATGATTAGATGACATGATCAGTTATTTGTGTTGTGATTGATGGAAACTGATGTCAAATTATGTTCCTGATGTTCCTTATATTTTGTTTTGTCATCTAAGTGATTTGGTTTACCAAAAGATAGGGTTTACCGACAAAGAACTAAAGTATGCAAAATAGGAGTTTAACTGATAAAGAAGAGATGTTTTGATTGGATCCAATGATCAGTGATGATTGGTGTTTTGTGGTTTGGATGGTAAGCTTGTATCATGGAAAGGTGTATCTAACCGAAACCAGAACTTGTGAAGATTATTGGAAGGCGTGTTTCAAATTTCTGATGAAGTTTGCTAAGGTTTTAGTAGGGTTTAAGACCACTAAATAAATCATCAAACCGGTAATGATTTCTATTATGACGGTGATCAACGACGAGTCTACATGAAGCTGGTAACATGACACAACCCGCGTGAAAAGATTTAATTACTGTTTTGGTGCAATTCAAGGAAGAATTTCTTGGGAATCAATGAAACGCTTAGTAGAGTGTTTAAAGATTTTAACTTTGGTACAGATCAAATTTTTGTGATGGGTTACGATCAACCAATGATTGATATTGCATTGCAATTTGTTGTAATGATCTATATATCAATATGTGATGATCTCTTATGATTTGAATTATAAATTCATGATGTAATTAGGTTTTAGTGGCCGACCTAGTTGAGATGGCTATTTAGGTTGACACAGTTGATGTTTATGATGTGGGTGGTCTTAGAGAATATGTTAAGCCATCCAAGTGAAGTGTGAGATCTGCCTGAGAGTTGTAGAGTGTTGAGTATAACTGGATCTGATCAAACAAGCAGATAAGTGCGAGTAATAGATCATTTTCTTAATATTGTTCCGTAACAGTTGCAACAGGTTAAATCCCTTAATCGAGTAGGTCCTAACAGGCCTTAAACATTTAAGTCCCCTAATAGGGTAGCTCTCAAAAGAGTGTTAAATCCTCTCACAAGGTTGATCCTAACAGATCATCAAGATCCTAACCGGGCTACTAGGAAAATCCTTAACCGAGTGACTCCTAACAGGGTTTGGTCCTAACCGAGCGTATTGTAAGCTCCTAACAGGCTGTACTTCAAAAGAGTACAAATATTTGTGGGTGCCAATTCCCACAGTGGTTTTTCCCCATTTGGGTTTCCATGCCAAAAACTTATGGTGTTCATGTGTGGAATGTTTTTCATGTGATGTTCTTGTTTATGTTCCATTTCATGCATTATTTCTAAGACACGGGTTATGATGTTTTATTAGAAGTTTATCAAAGGTTACCAGTACTGATAAGGAGTTTTTTGAGAAAGTATTTGATTTGATTGATAAGATTAATGAGTTGGTAAATGATCAAGTTTATATGATTGCTTTGGTGGTGAAAGTATTGGTTGTGGTAAATGATTTGATTAATGTGTTAAGCAAATCTGATAAAGAGGTTGTTAGATCTGATTAAATAAGTTGAGATATTTGTTAAATGGTTTCAAATCTGATATAAGTTTGATTTTGGAATCAAAGTTGCAATTGGTCTTAATACTGATTCACCCCCCCTCTCAGTATTAATGAGATCCACATTAGATTAACAATTGGTATCAGAGCTTCGGTCCTCTATATGTAGAATGCCTATCTGCTTGAGGGAAAGATTCTGAGGATGTCAAGATGATGAAGAAAGAGGGTCCTAAGTTTAACAAGGATAACTACAAGATCTGGAAAGACAGAATGAAGATCTACATCAAAGGTCTTGGTGCACAATATTGGAAGCAAGTTGAAACAACATATGTTTCTCCTACTACTACTCCATTGATACTGGATGAACACAAAGAGTAGCAAGATAATATGCAAGCCCTAGAAGCTATTGTAAGTACTTTATCTGATTCAGAATATATTGATGTTCAAGGATTGGAAACTGTGGGTGAGGTTTGGGAAAAGTTAGAGACAATCTATGGAGGAGATGAGCATGTTCAAAGATCCAAAGAGGAAAGCTTGAGAGGAAACTTCGATGACATGAGAATGCTTGAAGGAGAAAATATTGCACAATATGGTTAGAGAATCAAAGAAGTTGTTGGCGGCATAAATAGTGTAGGGGGTAAAATAGAAGATGATGAAATAGTAAGTAAAATGCTCAGAACTCTTCAACCTCAGTATGCTATAAGAGTATCAGCAATCCAATAACTTAGATCTATTTCAAAGGATAAGGTAACTATTGATTCATTGATTGGTAAACTTACAACTTCTGAGTTAAATAGTTTTGACAATAGTATGACAAAATCTACTGAATCTTCCTTTAAAGCTTATATTACCAGTTCATCTACTATAAAAGGAAAATATATATGTCAAAATCATGAGTGTAGGACAAGTCATGGAAGTCACTAGGGAAATGAAGACAATGAAGATCAAGTGATAGAACTTGAGGCACTGTTAGAATAGAGATTTCCAAGAGGCACTGGTAAGTATAAAGGAAAGCTACCTTTGAAGTGTTTCTCTTGTAGTAAAATCGGTCATATTGCTTCTAACTTCCCTAACACTGATAAGAAAGAGAAGTTTAGAAGATTCAAAGGAAAGAGAAAGAAACATTGTTATGTTGCATTAGATGAAGGTGTGACCGATGAGGATTCAGAAGAAGAAGATGACAATAAAAAAATTGTGTTTGTAGCCATGAAGGAGAAACTATTTGATGAAAAGGCACTAGTATCTCATATGGAGAATAGTGATGAATGGATTATAGATAGTGGTTGTTCACATCACATGACCAAAGATAAAAGTAAGTTCATAACCCTTAATAAATTTGATGGAGGTGTTGTTAGATTTGGAAATAAATCTCCTTGCATGGTGAAAGATAAAGGTTCAATTTCTCTAAATGGGAAGAGTAATGCTGATGATGTGTTTTGGGTTGATGGTCTTAAGTATAATCTATTAAGTGTTGGTCAGATCAATGATAAAGGTTATTCACTTGATTTTAAAAGTGGAGTATGGATATTTCTTGGAGGTAATGGTGAACTGATTGCTACTGGGAAGCAAACTAGAGGTAACTTATTCCATTTGAATAGTAATATTAATAATTTTTTGGTTGCAATAATGGAAGACAGTTGGTTGTGGCATAAAAGATGTTGTCTTGTTAATTTTGATAATTTGGTTAAGATAAGAAAGTCAAGTGTTGTAAGAGGATTACCCCAACTTGTTAAACCGGATAGTGTGATATGCAAAGATTGTCAAATCGGTAAGATGACCTTTTCTTTCAAGAGAAAGAATTGTATTTCTGAGAATGTTTTAGATTTGGTACATACTAATCTCTATGGTTCTATGAGAAAAAAGAGTTATTATGGTGATAGGTATTTCATGATCTTCACCGATGACTATTCTAAAATGATGTGGGTGACATTTTTGAGAGAGAAATCAGAAGCATTTAATAAATTTAAATCATTTAAAGCTCTAGTTGATAAGAAAACCAGTAAGAACTTGAAGTGTTTAAGATCAGACCGAGGAGATGAATTCACATCTAATGAATTTGTTAAGCATTATGATGAACATGGTATAAAGAGACATGTTTTCTTCGAGGGCACCACAACAGAATGACATAGCAGAAATGATGAACAAAAAAATAGCTAAAGCTGCAAGAACCATGTTATTGCAGGTTAATGTATCCAAAATATTTTGGAGAGAAGCCGTCAGTGCTGTTGTATACACTCTAAACCGAGTACTGGTAAACAGAGGTAACAATAAGACACCCTATGAGCTATGGTATGAAAAAACCCCTTGTGTAAGTTATATAAATGTTACAATAAGAGAACTGAGAAATTTGATGCAAAATCTGATGAAGGAATTTTTCTTGGTTACTTTTCTAAGAGTAAGGCATATAAATGTTACAATAAGAGAACTAAGAAAATTGTTGAAAGTACTAATGTAAAGTTTGATGATCTATCTAATAAGTCTGAAGGTACAAGCAAATTTGAACCTGAAAAGGATGATAATGAGGAAAAGTTTGTAATCATTGAACCAGAGGTAAAGAATAATGAAGAACCGACAAATGTAGAATTAGATGCTCAACCGGTAAGCGATGACAGTGAGGAAGAAGATGTAGAACCTGATGTAGAAGATGCAGAACCACTGTTGGTATTATGGATATGTTGCATTGGTTTTGTCATTGATGTCAACACTTATCTTTCTGGAGATCTTTGGCTATGTTGCATTGGTTCACCGATAGGTTATATTATTCACCGACACTCAGGATGACTTGTTATCATTTGGAGATCACTTGGTTATGTCGAAGACATGGTTTGGACACTTGGTTTTGGTGATTTGGTTATTGGTCTAACTGGGTTAACATATTTGTTGTTATCGACAAATTGGTCTAGGTTATGGACCGACATGAGTTATCTATTCCAAATCAGCACAACACATTATGAAGATGATTTAATCAATTGGTATTATTGATTGAGCCGACATGATGCATTGCATCTTGACTTACTTACAGTTGTAATTGATTTAATTGTAATATTCCTAGTGAGCCAACCTACACGTTTGGTCTTAGTTTTTGGTATATATGTAAGATCTCATTTATGAGATAATCTATATAGGTAAAAAGGATATATCTAAGGTTATGGTATTGTAACATGGTATGTGCAAAGATTTAGAGTAATTTAGTGAAATTGTGGGAAATGTTATATTTCGTATCCTAGTCATGCGACTTCCAGGAGCAAGTCGAACTCTAGGGGGGCAGGATGTAGAGCCCCTCCTCGATCAAGCTCTGGTTAACTTAGTTGACCATGGTTGACCGTATTAATAAATGTTATAATTCAATAGGATGGGCTATGTTAGATGGATAGATTAGTGGGAAAAATAATTGAACCAGGTTATGGAATCATTTTACCTTGCGGTGCACATTTTGATGTGTTATGGATTTAGATCCTATATGATCCACTGATTTGATAATCTTGATATGACGTATGTCAACTATCTCAGAATTTGCAGTACTTCTTTTTGATATTTGAAAACATGGATGCATGACGTATTAATGATTTAGTTTCATGAGGATTATGAGGATGCCTTTTGAGTAGATTGCTTTATATGGATTTTATTGGATAAATGATAACTTGATCGTTGTGACTGAAATTGTATGCAAAGTGTCTGAATTGTATTCTTTTCATATGTTGATATTAAATGTGGTTTTTGGAATTACTAATGTGCAAAATGAGATGTGCAGTAAAATTATTCCATGTGACTATGGAACTATTTAGAGAATCAAGCCTAGGCCTATGTGCATTTGTGAAGCCAAGGGTTGTCTATTTGGAGAGACAACACCTCATTTGTATATGTGTTTTAATTTGTAAATGTTATGCTTGGATGTGTGTTTAATGTGGAAATTGTTTAATTTATAAATTCCGAAAAAAGGGACATTTGCCATGTGTATTTTAGTGATGTGTAATTATTTTTGTGGTGTCACTTGAGACGTGTGTTGTAAGATAAGTTGGCAATGACATGTCTCTTTTGAGGAAATTTATTTTACCAATGCATATTTTTCAATTATCCTAGAATGGTCCCAAGAAAGCCTTGGATAGGGAGCCATTAGAAAGGTCAACTCAGGGTTGACCCGTAGGTAAACTTTGAGTGACTTTCTAGGGGGTTAAATTAACTCCTAGGGTCAAGTTAGGGGCTTTTTTAGTTGGCCATATGATGTACCTATGGATGAAGGCCAAATTTATCCATGTGTCCACTCCCTAGGGCCTGTTTAGCCTCCCCAAAAATTGAGTTTCCCAAGTTGGCCGAATTTCAACTTTAGAGGAGCCTTCCTAGGTTAGATAATCCTCCTCATGAGTGACATTTCTCTTCCCCATTCCTTTTACCTTTTTGAGGTGTCTTGGCTAGAGAGTTTTTAAGGTATTGGGAAGACCAACTGATGAGCATCCTTCACCCTTCCCAGATGGGTTGGAAAGAGTGAGGAGTGTTTTCATAGGGAATAGTTTGGGAGGGAGAAGTTTAATCACCCACTCTCCATTTTTGGAGACTTAGAATCTTGAGAAGTTTAGAATTTTGATATAGAAAATTTGGCTAAGTCTTGAGGAGGAAAAAGGTTGTGGATTTGGGCAGCTCTCCTACAACTTATTTTCACCCTTTTGGCAGATTTAAGGTTGGTTGAACTCCTATCTCATGTATGTTGCTGTTTTTGAAAAGATTGTTGTTGTATTTGTTTTTCCATTGTTGTTTTTTTTTATGTGTATGAAGATGTTGAGTTCTTCCTTATGTGTTTTTGGTTGAGTTGTTTTTTTACATTATTGTTTTGGGAGTTTTCAAGGCCAAACTCACCCTTGGGAGGGTAGAGTGGCCTTGGGGTGAAGGGTTGTTTGATAGCCTATGAGTGAGAGGCTCTTTTTGGAAGAGAGTGATTCACAAGGGATTTTGTTACCCTTGCTACATAGTGATTTTGTTTATGAAATGGGGGTCATAAGGGGAGTTTGTTGGCTTGTATGCCTTGAGGGACATAAAGGATTATAGGTATAAGTTTGGAACTTGTGGATGTGTTTATTTGTAGCCTTGCTATGGCATGATGTTTTCTACTTGCAGAATTCTCCTCGAGGTACTTAGTCCACCTTCACCCCACTTAAAAAGTCACATATGTGATGTTGTTTAGCCTTGGGTTGGGGGTGTGAATGTTGTGAATTTTTCTTGCTTGTATGTGTTTGAATGTGTGTTTCTCATCTAGCCTTGGTTCTCCTAGCTCGGGGGTGGTTTCTTGTAAGCCTAGGTTGGGAGGTGAGCCTCCATGGTCACAACCCTAAAGTTTTTATTACAGGTTGCTTGGGAAAAGATTTGGCTTGGGGAAAAGATTTGGAAGGGAAAGCTTTGAGATGATCCTATGTCTTAATGCATTTAGTTGCAAAAATAAATGTAATGGATAAGTCCTCAATTGGTAGAAATGAGGAGGTTTGATTTTTTTGTAACTTTCCTATTTGTGTAAAGGAAATGATAAAGAAGCAAATGTATTTAATTTGACTAGTTCATTCAAAGAAATAAAAATAAATAAAATAAAGAAAAGTATTTGAGTTATTCTTTTATATTTGTTTATTCCTTGAAAAAGTTGAAAGAAAAATCTGTTTCTGTTTTATTTAATTAGTAAAGGAAAAACATATTGAAAATGGAAGAGAAAAGTAGTTGTATATTTAAGTGGGTTCATTCTGTTATATTTATCATTCTACAAAAATAAGTACTAGAAATGCAATTTTAAATTAAAGAGGAAAGGTTATTTTTGTCTATAGTTTTTAAAAAGAAATGTAGGAAAAACACTTTAAGGTGTTACTTTAAATCTTCTTTTAGATTTTCATTTTGCTGCTTTATTGAACAATAAGAAATATGGAAGAATTAGTTGCAGCTGTAAATAAATTATTTCTGTTAAACTCTATTTTCTGATAATGCTCAGTTAGAGGGACATTTTAAATTTATGCATCCTTATTTCAGTAGAAAAATAAAAATAATAAAAGAAAGACATGATGCTCATTTATCATACATATTCTAAGATAGTGTAAAGGAAACAAATAGTGTAGATTTAAGTATTTATACATGCCAATCTAATCTACTATTAAAGGGAAATTTAATAGATATGTGTTGCATGTAGTCAAAAAAGAAGAAGAAAGATTTCATTTACATTTAAACCAGGATTCATGCATTTAATATTTTCACTAAAATGATAGCATCATTTAAAACTATATAGAAATATTTATAACATTTAGTATTCTGATTAAAAGTATAGAATATTTAACCTGTGCAAACATGATTATAACATCTAGTATACTGATTAAAAGTATAGATTATTTAATCTGTACAGATATATTAGTAACATTTAATATTAAAAAAAAGAGATTATTTATATCTGTGCATGTATATGGTATTACCTTATATTCTACATTACAAGAACCTATTACTTAAAAGTAAAAATAAAACAATATATATATAATGCTTGCATATTCTTTATTTTTAAAGAAAATAAATACAAAAAAAATATCACAAAGTATACATTCTGGGAAGGAGCCCCCAAATCCCTCCCTATGGGGTGCAAACCCACAGGCGGCTCGGGCCACACTATGGGCCGCGACCCACAAGGATGGCATTGACTGCCACTATGGGCTACGACCCACAGGCGACTGTGACCACTCTGTGGTTTGCGTACCGTAGTGGTGACCTCGGATGCCACTGTGGGCCGTGACCCATAGGCACGGCCTCGGCCGTCCTGTGGGTAGCTCCACAGCGGCTACCGTCTCTGAGCTTAGCTCCCCTTTTGTAAACACGACCCCTCTCCCCATTTGCCCTTCGACCCTCTTCAACCTGCCTCCTTCAGCCTTGAGCCATCTTCCACATGCACACACACACACACAAAAGAAAAAGAAACCCTAACCCAATTTTGGGTTAGGGTAAAGACAAATAGAAAGAAAGAAAGATATGAGTGTTATAGTTTTAAAAAGAAAAAGAAAAAAAAACTAGTTAGGGTTAGGGATTAAAATTATAATAAAATGGGGGGTCTTCTTTTAAAATTTTAAATAGGAATTGCCCATTTAATTTGTATTATTATTATCTAGTTGGTTCTTTAATTGGGGAGATTCCCACTTATTATGTTAATATTAAATTTGGTAGACTCTTTAATGAGATTATAATTAAAATTGAGGATTGATTATTTATAGAAAAAATGATAAACTCATTTTGAGTAAATTTATTAAAGAGGTTTATTAATGTAAATTTTATATAGATTAATGATTAAATTTAAACCAAGAGGTAATTTAAATGTTGATTATTAAATATTTAATATTTAATGTTTGGAGGAGTAATATATAACAAGTTGATTTAAGTTTTATAAATACATTTTAGAGATTTTAATGGTATTTATAATTAAATGGAATAGTTTAATAAAGATTGCTAAATGTTATTTGTAAGAGGGTATTGTGGTGGAGTAATATACTTTTCTAAAATAAATTAATGGACTTGTTCTTGCATACTTATTTAACCCTAGTGAAACCTTTTATTAAATAATTTAATTATTATTATTTTTTTGATCGGTAATTTTGTTATATTGATTTTCAAAAGTAGCTACATTCAAACAGGGCCATTTAGATTTCAACATCAGCCCAAAATTTTAGTTCAAACCTACTGTGTAGAGTTCCAATCGAAAATAGAAGTAAAAATAGTACTGTGCAGTCATGCACAAAATATTACAATCATCTAGAAATATTGTTTTTTAAAGACCATATAAGCATAAAACAAAAAAATAGATTTTTGGCATCATGATCGCTCAGTCCGAATCACTTTGGTTTGGCTTCTTCACCTCCTCATCTGCAATCTCTGCCAAAGCTTTCCCTTTGGCTGCTTCAGTCTTCATCTTCGGAATGCAGTCTAGGTTCCCAAAGTTTGGGTCACCTTCGAGGCTAGCTAGGAACTGAACCGCTCTCCCCTCCTCAAAACAATCACGAAGCTCTCTTCCCACCTCCATGCATGCCACCACCTTGAGAGCCTTTAGGACCTCGTCTATTCGTATCAACTTGACATAGAGCTTCATGGCTTCCCAACCAATTCAAGCTTGTTCCCTGCATTGCTCCTTTAACCGATTCTCCAGTCCTCTGACAAATGGTAGTATCTCCTCTACTGCCTCTCCTTCTCGGATACAAATTTTGGTCTAAGGGATTACCCATTCGAGGATGGAATCAAGATTAATCAAGTAGTCCCCATCAACAAGCTTTTTCATTGTAAGCTTGACTTTCTCCACTTCGGGTTCAAATTCGCAAGCCCAGGCCATTATCAAAGAATAGACCTCCATGTTTGTCCTGTACCTAAAATGGATATGCACCAATTCCTCCCCTAGCATTAGTTGAGCCACACTCCACAACTTTTCTTCCTTATATTTAAAGAGGCCTTGCATTCGTTTGTCCAACACCATTCCTAGAATTGGGACCAATTTCTTCTCTGTTCTGAGAGTGAAATTAGCCTCCATCGGACCTGCTCAAACCCTGTTGAAACAAAAAATAGACGACAGAGACACAACAAACATTCATTAATCCAGTTTTTAACTAATACATTACTCAAAATTCAATATAGTTATAAATCTATCATCGTTTGCGACAAGCCATCAATGCATAATCTGTGATATTAATGGAAAGATATTTCATAGTAGATTTACTGCCCACCACCATTGTCTCAAGCATCTCCTTCGTGCTTTTGAACTGCCACATTAATTACGCTGTTTGTGATAGTGATTACTCGTCCTTTCTAGCTATCTTGCTAGCTTACTAGCTTGTGCTTCTCGGCCTACATTAAATCAACTTCCATACTCTGCTAGTTCCTAACCACCACTTCACCACTTGACTTGTCATGTCACATCCAATATTGGAGAGGAGGTCCACCACTGCATTGGCACCTCTCCTGACATGGGAGACCCAAAAATCCTCAAAAGAAGTGAGTTTTTCTCATATTATCTCCACCCAATGAGATAGTTTCCATGAGGGGGTGGTACCCTTCACTATTGCATTGATCACCACTTGGGAGTCGCCTTCTAGGTGCACTTTTGGTACTTTCATGTTTATGGCTAATTCTAAGGCCATTAGTGTCGCCTGTGCTTTAGCTTCATTATTTGTCCCATTCTGAAGTCATCGAGCCCCCTTGAATAGAATAACCCCTTTATCATTTCTTGCAACTACTCCCACTCCTGAGGTTCCCAGGTTTCCCCTAGAAGCCCCATCAAAGTTTATTTTAATCTAGTCCTTAGTAGGTGGTTCCCATTTAGCCTCTTCTTTTGCTGATTTTGAAAGGGGATTAGCCCTCCGGGACCCATTAACAGGTTGGCAGTTCACAAGCGGCCAACTTGCTTGGATTGCAATGTCTTCACTAGTATAAGGGTATTTTGCTAGATTATGATTTCTAGCTGTTACTGACACTGATTCTGTTATTGCTCTTTCAACTCTTGATAACAAACTCACCGACGATTCCTCTTTCTCTTGGAAAATTCTTCAGTTCCTTTCCTTCCAAATCTCCCATACCACAAGAGATGGTACCACTAACCATACACTGGAAAAGACTGATCTGCGGCTCGGTATATTCCAGCTAGAGAAAAGTTTAGTAACTTTATTAGGTAGAGGAGTTTGCCAACCTAACTTCCCTAACAGGAAGTTCCATACCATTTGTGCTTACTCACATTGTAAGAGCAAGTGATCCAGGGATTCCTCTGCCTTCTTACACATTACACATCTGAAAGGGCCCAAGAACCCTAGTTTGCACAATCTATCTCCTATTAAGATGCGCTTTTTCAGAGCAAGCCATGTAAAGATTCCTTCTTTTGGAAGAATTGGGGCACTCCACATCAGCTTTAGGGGCCACTCCTTTTTTTCCTCCACGTTGACGAGAATGTTGTAACCAATCTTTACCGAATACTGTCTCAATTTTGAGCCGCACCATCTCAAAGTGTCCTCCTTTGTAGATAGCATAGGGGTGTACTCCTGCAAAATCCTCTTTAGAATCTCCTTCTGATTTGTTGATAATGGAAGATTTCCTATCTCTTTCCATTCGCAAACATCATCCCCTTGAATTCTCCTTTTCAATAGAAAGTCTCCTACCTTCTCTCCCCATTGATTTTTAGTCACCTATTTAATGTTTTCAATGTCTTGTTTGTCTGAAAGGGCTGGTCTCCCTTCCCATGAATCTGTCCAGAAATTGGCCATTGCCCCATTACCTATTTCCTAGGTAAGATGTTTAGTGATAACATGTCTGCAGGAGGTAATAAAATTCCAAATGGTTGATCATTTGGGTAAAATTGAAATTGTGAATATTCGTTCCCTACTCATCTGGTCTAGATACTTATCCTTTAGAATTTGAGCCCATTTCTAGTTTGGCTTAGTATAGATCTGCCAAAGCACTTTTGCCCCCATAGCTTCATTTAAAAGCTTCCAATTCCTTAGTCCTACTCCCCCTGCCTGTTTATCTTGACAAACTTTATCCCACACAACCAAAGGAATTTTGTCATTTACCTCTTTGCCATTCCACATAAATTTTCTCATTCCCCTGTTAATAAAATTTATCACTTTCTCCAGGATCTTGAGGGCTTTCATGGAGAATATGTGAAGAGCAAAAAGGACCGCTTTAAGTAGCATAATCTGCCCCGATAATGAAAGCCATTTGCTCTTCCAACCTTCCAAACGGTTTGCACAAGCATCAATGAGGTTATTCCACAGGTTCAGGTTGTTCCTCCCTCCAAAAAGGGGGGTACCAAGAAATTTTCCAAGAAGGTTTCCCCTTCTGACCCCTAAGATATTTGAGATTACTTGTTGTCTGTCTATCTCTATATTAAAGAAAAAAACTTCCGATTTGGTCCAATTAACTTGCTGTCCACTTGCTCTGCAAAAAACATCTAATGTCTTTCTCATCACTCTGGCCTCATGAAGTGAGGACTGTCCACATAGTAGAGTATCATCTGCAAATTGTTGATGAGTCACTGGGTCCATCCCTTCCACAATTTTGATGCCTTTCCATCTCCCTCCCTATTGCTGTGATTGAATTAATCTTCCTAGTACTTTTGCTAGAATAATGAATAGGAAAGGTGATAAAGGGTCCCCTTTTCTAATACCCTGTGTGGTTTGAAAAAAGCCTTGAGGGCTACCATTGACCAAAATCAAAGTCCACACCCCCCTGATGCAAGCCCTAATCCAACTAGCCCATTCTTTGGAGAAACCAAACCTCTGCAATACCTGAATAAGAAACTCCCTATCCACCATGTCATAAGCTTTTCTAATATCTAATTTAATCATCATTTGATCTACCTTCGCTTAGCGGACTGTGTGAATTGCCTCATGTGCAATAATTATCCCTTCCACAATCGACCTACCCAGAACAAAGCCACTCTATTCTTCTGAGATAATCAGATTTAAAATGGGTTTTAATCTATTTGTCATCACTTTAGTAATGACTTTGTAAATGGTGTTACATAAAGAGATTGGTCAAAATTTACTAAAATTAGTGGGGTGCTCCATCTTAGGAATGAGGGCAATGAGTGTGCAATTAGGATCTTTTGCCACACTCGCTCTACTTCGAGATTCCTCCACTACTTCCCACACCTCAAATCCCACCACCTCCCATAAATTTTGATAGAAAAAAGTTGGGAAACCGTCCGACCTTGGCGCTTTATCCCCTTCCATACTGAAAACTGCATTCCTAACCTCCTCAACTTGAATTGGTTTCATCAGTGCCTGATTCTGCGTAGCTGTTATCAACTTCGGGATAACATTCAATCCTTCTTGCTGCTGCTCCACATTGGATTCATTATCCTTGGATAATAAAGATAGAAATAAATCCACCACCTCTTTATTGATATCTTCCACTTTATCTAAAACAACATTCTCACTATTGAGAATGGTCGTGATTTTGTTCCTGGATCTTTTCGCTTTAACTAAGTTGTGAATTTTTTTTGTATTTTTGTCCCCTTCCTTAAGCCAGCACTCTCTTGATTTTTACCTCCAATAAATCTCCTCTCGAGCTAACACTTCGCTATATTGTCCTTTAAGTTCTCGTTCCTGCCAAAATTTCTTTGATGTCATCCCTTTTTGAATTATATCTTCTTGCAAGCTCTCTAATTTGTTCTCCAGATCCCTTTTATTAGCAAAAATGTTGCCAAACTTCACTCGATTCCATTCTTTAATTTTTGACTTAATGAACTGTAACTTCTTAACAAAAATGAAGGCCTTAGTTCCACACACCTCTAGAGCCCCTGATCACCAACCATTAATTAACTCCCTTAGGCTTTGATCCCTCAGCCACATTTTTTCAAATTTAAAGGGGCATCTGATGGGGAGACCATCCACGGTTATAGATAGCTCCACAGGTAAGTGGTCAGAGGTAGTCATTGGATGGACATTTGAGGCGAAGAGGAGATTGGTTTCCGCCCAAGGCCCTCCTAAGAAAAAACAGTCCAGCTTCTCTGCAACATGCTGTCCTGAGATCCTTTGATTTGACCATGTATACTGGCCTTCCGTGGACTTGATTTCCTTGAGACCATTTTTTGTCACAAAATTTTGAAAATGTGCTAGGTTCGCAGGAATTTCACCCTTGCCCCCCAGTTTATCACTCAGTTCCAAAATAGCATTGAATTCACCCCCAATGATTAGAAGATCCCCCTCCAAATCCCGAATGAGGGAGGACAGGGTTCTCCAAAAAACTTTTTGCAGCGTAGATTTTGACGGTCCATAAACATTGGTTATTGTGAAGTCAACATTTAGAGGATAAGAGTGGAACTTACATACCTGCCACATATTGGAGACCATAACTTCTCCACCTTTTGAATATTTACATTCTAGAGGATACCTAGCCCTCTCGATGCACCCTCTGAATCTACAAAGACCCCCGACCACTGCTTCCAAGTTCCCATAAGAGTCTTCACTTCCACTTTATCCATCTTTGTTTCTTGTAAAAGAACTACATCTGGCTGTAATTGATCCAATCGTCATTTGATCAATCGACGTTTATCAAGGGCATTACAGCCCTTGACATTCCAGGTTATGATTTTCATTGTCCTTAAGGAAGGGTGACCCCCTTCCCTACTCTCAATTAACATTGGCCTTTCGCACTACTAGCCATTGCAATCTTGAATTGGTTTGACTATCTTCCTCTCAATCTCTTTTCTCCTATTCGTACCTTAGTACATGATGGTTCCGATTGCTCTATAGTTCTTATCTCCATAATGTCTTCCTCATCCATCCAACCCCATTCATCCTCCTCCTCAATTCCATCTAACTCTCTATTATTTTTGTCTTCCTCTTTATCCGACCTCAAACCAATTTTCTTCTCCAAAAGCTGAATCGACTCCACATTGATTCCTACTTCCGCTAGAGGGGAGACCCTGAAGTTAACCTCATCCAGAATATTCACCGCTCTCTCAACTCTTGTGATGGCTTCTTCCACCCAGCCTGCTGCCTTCCTATGTTTATCGATAATAGAATCTCCTAATACATTCCTTTCCGCTTTCGGGTCAGTGATGATGGGAGCCTTCGAAGCCTCCCCCTGCCCTACAAGATTCTGCATGGCTTGGTTCTCATCCTCATTGGATCTCATCTCCTTGCATGAGTCATCCTTGCTTGCAAAGAAGGTCACCTCATCTTCTATCATTGTCTCCACTGCCTTCCCTTTAGGGCCTATTAGGCATGTGTCCTTTGAATGTCCTTCTCTTTTACAATGCTGGCATATTTTGTTAGACTCTTCCATTTCTATTTTTTGGAGCCACTATCCTTCTTTTGTGATGATCTCCACTTGTTCTGGAAGTGGGAAGTGTGGTTTCCATCCAATACATATTCTTGTGTACATGCTAAAGTCTTTGGACTCAATCACCTCATCCGCTCTGATGAAGAAACCTAGTTTGTTACCTAAAGTTTGAAAGAACTCCTCATTCCAGTATTCTCTGGGTAGATTATATAGTCTGAGCCAGACAGGTACCATTTCAATTAGAGCTAGTGCTGGATTGAAATTAGGCTCCCAATCCCTAATGTACAATCCCCTTCCGCCCATGAAAAAAGGGCCATTATTTAAGATTTCTTGCTTACCCTTATTATCATCTGTTATTACCAAGAAAAACCCATTTGGAAGGGTTTTGAGTTCGATTTTTCATTTCTAGGTTTTAGTGCACCAACTCATCTTTCCCACCACTGCCCATTCCCTAAAACATTTAACAAAAATTCCCCTCTCCCAGAAAAAGGATACCGAGTCATTCTAGCTTTTGTTATCTATTATCATTGATATTTTCTCTGTTCTCCTACTTTCTTTTCGATCTGGGGACTTCGTCTACTTCTGTGCATTCCTTTTCGAATGCCATTCTTTCTCTTGACAATGCTGCCATATTGTTTTCGATCCATACTCTATTCTACCTTGCCCTTTGTTTCTGATTCCCTCATTTTTTGAATATTTAGAGTTTTTGTCTGCAACTCCCTCCCCCCAGTGTGCATGAGAATGAAAAAACCTATCCTGATCCTCCCACGCCTCTTTTGGGTTTTGCCAAGGTTGCTTTTCAGATCGAGACTGTGTAAATTTTTGTAGTGGTCTCCGATCTGGAAATCTTCGATCCTGGAAACCATCTTCCTGAGATCGAAACCCCTGGTAACCCTGAAAATTTTGAAACTCCCTTAGTCGAAGCCCTAGCCTCCTCCTCCTCTGCTCCATTTCCCTTATTTCCTCAAATAATTTAATTATTATAATAATGTTTGGCACTTAATTTTATTTGCTCAATTAATTAATAATAATACATTGAAATCGTGGTAATATTGAATTAATAGATTTAAGAATTAATTAAGTTATAAATGAAGAGATTATAATATCAATGATTGGGGGAAACTTGATATTTGATAAATAATTATTGATTCAAGAAATTGTATTAGTGCCATTAATAGTGGAAGTTGGAGTCATTTAAATATTGTATGGGATCAATAATAACCCATAGTGTTATTAATAATTGGAGGATTAGCTTGGGCAGATTAATTAGTAAACCAGTTTTAGTAACGACTATTATTGTAAATATTAAGTAAGTTAAAATTCTAGATTTTAACTAACTATTTAGGAGGTTGAGATAAATCTTAAATCTCCTAATTAAATTAAATAAATTATCGCTCACTTTAGAAACCCGTTTTAATATCAATTAAGATTTCGTTTGGGACAAACTTGTTAAGTTGTCACATCTAATTAAGCATAGGTCACAAGTAATTAAGTGTTCAAAAAAAAAATTGTTGTTGTGTTTTTTGCCCAAAAGTTTGGGCATGACATTTTGGTATCAGAGTCATAGGTTCATACACTAGTGAACATGAGCTACATTCATAACTTAGTTGAACCGAACTACGACTTCAGAGTATAACACCTAGGTGGAAACTTGGGAAATAACAAAGTGAAATATAAGTGAAAATTCTTTTAAAAAAAAACAAAGGATCAACATTTATCAATTCAAGGGGTTCCAAGGGTCACCAAAAGCCCTGAAATTCGAAACTTATTATTCATAATGGTTATGGCATAATGAGACCCCAAAGGCTATGAAAATTTCAATATATATATATATATATATATATATATATATATATATATATGAAAATATTTTTGATGTTTAATAATGAAATTTAGATCATTAGTACATATGAGGTTTCCATTCGATTGGAACCTAATTGCAACAATTGCCCTAATCAAATCAAGTATGAGGAGTTAATTCTATGATAGAATACCTTTGATGGTAACTAAGGCAATACCATTCATCGGGATATGTTCATGACGTGGCAAGTCAAGAAAGCTAGATAGACATGAGATGAAGGCGCAATAAACAAGATAATTGAGATAGAGACAGCTCAAGTTAAATTTTTAAGCTATGCGAAATTATGGTGGTTCAAGAATGAGGACCGCCATTTGAGGCACCAATGAAGAAGAGTTAAGAGGTACTCTTGCAAATCTCAGAAAGAAGCATTAACCTATCCTAATGAATAGGTACCTTAAGCATGTGGTCTTGCTAGGTTGCTTATTAAGAACATTGTTAGGGAATTCTTGTACCAATGTAAGAAGCTAGTGTTGGATAACCTTGAAGATAAGGACTGAAATGGTGAATGACAATCTCCTTGATAAGTGAACCCTAGTAATACTATAGATGAATTGAGATAAGAAGAAAGGAGACATGAACCTCTTGGGTTAAAACATGTAATTTCAAAAAACCCTAATTTCTTCTGTAAGTTAGATAATTGGGGAAACAAGCAAAGCATAGTCACAACTAGTTCCTTTATGGGAAGATAATTTTGAAAGGACTAAGTAAATGGCAAAAAGGGTAGAGATGATTTGGGAACCATGCAAAATCCCTATTAAAGTACAAACAGTTTAGAAGAATCATGATCTAATAATCAAGGAGTGGTTAACTTATATCCGTTCAGAACCTAAGGAGAAAAGTGCAACCCAATCATGACTAGTAGCTAGATTCAAGGCAGTATGGAACACAATTTAACTACTTGGCAACCAAAGTAGGTTTATAAAAGAAATTATGGCACTCAAGTGTAGAAGTATGTGAAACATTAAGTATGGATGAGACAACATGCAATTGGATAAGGCTTATGGAAGGATAGCATAAGTAATATTATAATACCAAAGTTTTAATAAGAATTAGTTGGCAGTATAAAATGTTTAATGAGAACGATGATAAGGATCCAAATTATGTGGTTAGCTAAGGGAGAACTTGGAAATTATGGGAGTCTTAGGACATTGATAATTATTAGACATTTTTATGCTATGCCATAATTGGGTAACTTGATAATATGATGATAAGGTGGTTAATTTGGATGGAAGAATATCAAAAGTTGAGATATGTCGGAATCGGCTAGCAAGTAAATATAAAATAAGTAATATAGGAAATGATAATTTCATTTTATCCAATTTAAAATTAAGAGGGGAGGTCTTGGTCACTTCTCAAGTGCACACCCCCTTGTTTTCATAGTTGCATAAGTGGAGTAGGAGAGAATAAGTCAACTCTCCGCATTATTTGAAATATGTCATGGAATGTGTGGGTAGGAATTAGCTGTCAATCGTTATTGATTTTACTTGACAATTATTCCACCCCTAATGGTTCTTAACCATAAGTGTTAGTAATTTGGCAACATGCTCCTACTTGATGAGAACAAATGGATGATTAGAAATGAAAATACAAAGAGCTAGCAAAAGGTGCTAAGAGAACATATGAAGTCCCTAGTAAAATTATATGATTGCATTATATGAATCATAAGTGGTTCTAAGTATACAAGTATTTGTTTTGTACCCAACTATCAACCCCACTAGTAAGAGACATAAAAGTGTTGATGCATGAGTTACCACGTATCATTGAACCAAGAATTAACATATTAAGATATTTAATGGAAACCCAAGTAGAATTGACGAAAAGTGGTAGAGTTAGTGCAATCACCTGTTAGAATATAATTATGGATGTTAATAAACCTAAATGGATAGCGGATTATATTGGAAAGTGTTGCTTGTAATAGTATTCACGTGAAGGTTAAATGGAACATGATCTATAATATGGTTGCAAGCTCTTGTGTATAAGATATTTCATAATAATAAAGGAATATAAATGATCTAAAAACCTTAAGAGTCCAATAATCACTCCCTAACGCACTCAGGATGTGTGATCTTGAGTGATGTGTTGTGGTTACTCCCTACAGTGTGGCTAAAATGGTCACCTTGTTTTGAGTTTTGATTCAACAGTGTTTTCGACTTTCTTTGAATAGTACATTGTGACCTTGGGGCTAGTACTTTCTTTTATAATTTTTTTTTTTATGATGGAAGGACCACTAAATTTATGTTTCTTTTCATTGGTGCTATGGTGCTTGCCATGTTGTTAATTTTAAAACTTTTTCAATTGCCAACATTTTTATTCTATTGATTGGACTTGGAAAAGGTAACTTTTATTTTGACCTTTTAAAGTGTCAAGTGGTCATTTTGAATGTTGATATAGCTAGCCCTAGTGATGTGATTTGTGTAATGTCTATCATGTTCATTGAACCACTGATAGTGTGTCAAGGGAGAATACCGCAAGGAGTGAAATTAGGAACAAGGAACAAATAGAGAGTATTATATCAAATTAAGATGAAGGAAGGAATATCCTCTTAAATGAAAATCTTTTGCGAGTAATCTAAGCGAGAAAATTAATTAAAAAAGTGTGATCTAGACCTAATAAATTGTGAAAGTGTTGATAAGTGCAGGCCTGCTAATTTGGCACGTGTATGGAGATGACTGTGTGGATGATATCTAAATTAAGTATAATTATTTTTCATTACTCCCTTAGAAGGCGATTAATGTAACCTGTGTGACTTAAACCTTGATGCCTAGAAGTCTAAACATTGTAAGCCTTGAGGTAGAAAACTACCCTATTTATGGGTAGATTGGAAGAACTTAAACTTGGATATACCTTGTTGCCTTATGATGTGGAAAGAAATCATGCACCTAGGGTGGTTTAACAAATATGTAATTAACACCCTTATGAGACACCTTGATGTAAAATAAGAAGATTCACTTTGGATAAAGTAAGTTATGATTTCAATTATCTTTGGTAACATGCAATGGATGAAAATCGCAGGGGGATAAACATGTTTTAAACAAATCCTTAACAAAGTATGACTCCTAGAAATTTAATAAGTAAACTAATATGTGTAACCTAGATTATGGGAGTTGATGTGTGGTATTGATATGATTTGGATGGTGCATTAATGTAAATTAAGTAAGGAATGTGTAAGATAGAATTTGTAAACACCTACTTGAGGTTGAGGGAAATGTAATAAAAATGCTACAAAAGTACCTTATGGAGGAAATAAGCTATTATGAAAGAAGAATGATTTTAGTATTGCATCTTTTTAGTAGGCAAGATAAGATTTATAGTAATTTAGCGAAATTGTGGGAAATGTTATATTTTGTATCCTAGTCATGCGACTTCTAGGAGCAAGTCAAACTCTAGGGGGGCAGGATGTAGAACCCATCCCCGATAAAGCTCTGGTTAACTTAGTTGACCATGGTTGACCGTATTAATAAATGTTATAATTTAATAGGATGGGCTATGTTAGATGGATATATTAGTGGGAAAAATAATTAAACTAGGTTATGGAATCATTTTACCTTGTGGTGTACATTTTGATGTGTTATGGATTTAGATCCTATATGATCCACTGATTTGATAATCTTGATATAACGTATGTTAGCTATCTCAAAATTTGCAGTACTTCTTTTTGATATTTGAAAACATGGATGCATGACATATTAATGATTGAGTTTCATGAGGATTATGAGGATGCCTTCAGAGTAAATTTCTTTATCTAGATTTTATTGGATAAATGATAAATTGATCATTATGATTGAAATTATATGCGAAGTGTCTGAATTGTATTCTTTTCATATGTTGATATTAAATGTGATTTTTGGAATTACTAATGTGCAAAATGAGATGTGCAGGAAAATTATTTCATGTGACCATGGAAACTATTCGGAGAATCAAGCCTAGGCCTATGTGCGTTTATGAAGCCAAGGGTTGTCTATTTGGAGAGACAACACATCGTTTGTAAATGTGTTTTAATTTGTAAATGTTATGCTTGGATGTGTGTTTAATGTGGAAATTGTTTAATTTATAAATTCCAAAAAAAGGGACATTTCCCATGTGTATTTTAGTGATGTGTAATTCTTTTTGTGGTGTCCCTTGACACATGTGTTGTAAGATGAGTTGACAATGACATGTCTCGTTTGAGGAAATTTATTTTACCAATGCATATTTTTCAATTATCCTAGAATGGTACCAAGAAAGCCTTGGATAGGGAGCCATTAGAAAGGTCAACTCAGGGTTGACCCGTAGGTAAACTTTGGGTGACATTCTAGGGGGTTAAACTAACTCCTAGGGTCAACTTAGGGGCATTTTTATTGGGCCATATGATGTACCTATGGATGAAGGCAAAATTTTGCCATGTGTCCACTCTCTAGGGCCTATTTAGCCTCCCCAAAAATTGAGTTTCCCAAGTTGGCCGAATTTCAACTTTAGAGGAGCCTACCTAGGTTAGATAACCCTCCTCATGAGTGACATTTCTCTTCCCCATTCCTTTTACCTTTTTGAGGTGTCTTGGTTAGAGATTTTGTAAGGTATTGGGAAGACCAGCCGATGAGCATCCTTCACCCTTCCCAAGTGGGTTGGAAAGAGTGAGGAGTGTCTTCATAGGGAATAGTTTGGGAGGGTGAAGTTTAATCACCCACTCTCCATTTTTGGAGACTTAGAATCTTGAGAAGTTTAGAATTTTGATATAGAAAATTTGGCTATGTCTTGAGAAGGAGAAAGGTTGTGGATTTGGGCAGCTCTCCTACAACTTCTTTTCACCCTTTTGGCAGATTTAAGGTTGGTTGAACTCCTATCTCATGTATGTTGTTGTTTTTGAAAAGATTGTTGTTGTATTTATTTTTCCATTGTTTTCTTTTTATTTTTTATGTGTAGGAAGATGTTGAGTTCTTACTTATGTGTTTTTGGTTGAGTTTTTTTTATGTTATTGTTTTGGGAGTTTTCAAGGCCAAACTCACCCTAGGGAGGGTAGAGTGGTCTTGGGGTGAAGGGTTGTTTGACAACCTATGAGTGAGAGGCTCTCTTTGGAAGAGAGTGATTCGCAAGGGATTTTTTGACCCTTGCTGCATAGTGATTTTGCTTATGAAATGGGGGTAATAAGGGGAGTTTGTTAGCTTGTATGCCTTGGGGGACATAAGGGATATTAGGGACAAGTTTGGAACTTGTGGATCCATTTATTTGTAGCCTTGCTGTGGCATGATGTTCTCTACTTCCAAAATTCTCCTCAAGGTACTTAGACCACCTTCACCTCACTTGAAAAGTCACATATGTGATGTTGTTTATCCTTGGGTTGGGAGTGTGAATGTTGTGAAGTTTTCTTCCTTGTATGTGTTTGAATGTGTGTTTCTTGTCTACCCTTGGTTCTCCTAACTCAGGGGTGACTTCTTGTAAGCCTAGGTTGGGAGGTGAGCCTCCATTGTCACAACCCTAAACTTTTTATCGTAGGTTGCTTGGGAAATGATTTGGCATGGGGAAAATATTTGGAAGGGAAAGCTTTGAGATGATCCTATGTCCTAATGTATTTAGTTGCAAAAATAAATGTAATGGATAAATCCTCAATTGGTAGAAATGAAGAGGTTTGATTTTTTTGTAACTTTCCTATTTTTGTAAAGGAAATGATAAAGAAGAAAATGTATTTAATTTGACTAGCTCACTCAAAGAAATAAAAATAAATAAAATAAAGAAAAGTATTTCAGTTATTCTTTTATATTTGTTTATTTCTTGAAAAAGTTGAAAGAAAAATCTGTTTCTGTTTTATTTAATTGGTAAAGGACAAACATATTGAAAATGGAAGAGAAAAGCAGTTGTATATTTAAGTGGGTTCATTATGTTATATTTATCATTCTGCAAAAATAAGTACTAGAGATGCAATTTTAAATGAAAGAGGAAAGGTTATTTTTGTCTATAGTTTTTAAAAAGAAATGTAGGAAAAACATTTTAACATGTTAGTTTAAATCTTCTTTTAGATTTTCATTTTGTTGCTTTATTGAACAATAAGAAATATGGAAGAATTAGTTGCAGCTGTAAATAAATTATTTTTGTTAAACTCTATTTTCTGATAATGCTCAGTTAGAGGGACATTTTAGATTTATGCATCCTTATTTAAGTTGAAAAATAAAAATAATAAAAGAAAGACATGATGCTCATTTATCATACGTATTCTAAGATAGTGTAAAGGAAACAAATAGTGCAGATTTAAGTATTTATATATGCCAATCTAATCTGCTGTTAAAGGGAAATTTAATAGATATGTGTTGCATGTAGTAAAAAAAAAAAGGAAGATTTCATTTACATTTAAACTAGGATTCATGCATTTAATATTTTGACTAAAATGATAGCATCATTTAAAACTATACATAAATATTTATAACATTTAGTATTCTGATTAAAAGTATAGAATATTTAACCTGTGCAAACATGATTATAACATCTAGTATACTGATTAAAAATATAGATTATTTAATCTGTACAGATATATTAGTAACATTTAATATTAAAAAAAGAGATTATTTATATCTGTGCAAGTATATGGTATTACTTTATATTCTGCATTATAAGAACTGATTACTTATATATAAATGTATATATTTAAACATACATATAATATATACCCTGAAATTTATATTTACCATATATATATATTTAATTATATATTAATATGTACATATAATGCTTACATATTCTTTATTTTTAAAGAAAATAAATATAAAAAAAATATCACAAACTATACATTCTGGGAAGGAGCCCCCGACTCCCTCCCTGTGGGGTGCGAACCCACAGGCGACTCGGGTCGCACTGTGGGCCGTGACCCACAGGTGACTGCGACTGCTCTGTGGGCCACATACCATAGTGGTGACCTTGACTGCCACTATGGACCGCAACCCACAGGTACGACCTCGACCATCCTATGGGTAGCCCCACAATGGTTGTCGTCTCTGAGCTCGCCTCCCCTTTTGTAAACACGACCCCTCTCTCCATTTGCCCTTCGGCCCTCTACAACCCGCCTCCTTCGGCCTTGAGCCATCTTCCACTTGCACACACACACACAAAAGGAAAAGAAACCCTAACCCAATTTCGGGTTAGGGTAAAGACAAATAGAAAGAAAGAAAGATATGAGTGTTATAGTTTTAAAAAGAAAAAGAAAAAAAAAATCTAGTTAGGGTTAGGGATTAAAATTATAATAAAATGGGGGGAGTCTTCTTTTAAAATTTGAAATAGGAATTGCCCATTTAATTTGTATTATTATTATCTAGTTAGTTCTTTAATTGGGGAGATTCCCACTTATTATGTTACTATTAAATTTGGTAGACCTTTTAATGAGATTATAATTAAAATTGGGGATTGATTATTTATAGGAAAAATGATAAACTCATTTTGAGTAAATTTATTAAAGAGGTTTATTAATGGAAATTTTATATAGTTTACTGATTAAATTTAAACCAAGAGGTAATTTAAATGTTGATTATTAAATAATTAATATTTAATGTTTGGAGGAGTAATATATAACAACTTGATTTAAGTTATATAAATACTTTTTAGAGATTTTACTGTATTTATAATTAAATGGAATAATTTAATAAAGGTTGCTAAATGTTATTTGTAAGGGTATTATGGTGGAGTAATATACTTTTCTAAAATAAGTTAATGGACTTGTTCTTGCCTACTTATTTAACCCTAGTGGAACCTTTTATTAAATAATTTAATTATTATAATAACGTTTGGCACTTAATTTTATTTGCTCAATTGTTTAATAATAATAATACATTGAAATCGTGTTAATATTGAATTAATAGATTTAAGAATTAATTAAGTTATAAATGAAGAGATTATAATATCAATGATTGGGGGAAACTTGATATTTGATAAATAATTATTGATTCAAGAAATTATATTAGTGTCATTAATAGTGGAAGTTGGAGTCATTTAAATATTGTATGGGGTCAATAATAACCCATAGTGTTATTAATAATTAAAGGATTAGCTTGGGCAAATTAATTAGTAAACCAATTTTAGTAACGACTATTATTGTAAATATTAAGTAAGTTAAAATTCTATATCGTAACTAACTATTTAGGTGGTTGAGATAAATCTTAAATCTCCTAATTAAATTAAATAAATTATTGCTCACTTTAGAAACCCATTTTAATATCAATTAAGATTTTGTTTGGGACAACTTGTTAAGTTGTCACATCTAATTAAGCATAGGTCGCAAGTAATTAAGTGTTTTAAAAAAAACATTGTTGTGTTTTTTGCCCAAAAGTTTGGCCATGACAATATGAGCAGACCATAGAGAAGATTCAAGGAAGATTTGAAGGAGATAATCAGAGCTTAACCGGTATTGAATCCAGGATTGGAGATGCTACTTTAAGCAGTACATTATCATTGGATTTAATCATCCAATTGTAGTCATTGTGACTCCCTTCTTGTGATGTAGCAGTGAGCTCTAGGTAGCTAGCCTTTTTGCATGTGCAAACCCCATTTGTACACACATACTATCTGTAGTAGTATCATCTGATTGTGGGTAAGGTTTCCCACCATGGTTTTTCCCCTTACAGGGTTTCCACGTATAAATCTTTGTGTTATGTGTTGTGGATGTTGTTTCTCTTTCTGTTTCATGCATTAAGCTTCACCGATATTAATATTAACTGTTAATCTATTAATCGACATTAAGTTTGGTTTACCAGTATTATGTATCAAGTTTGATTAAGTTATAATTAGGTTAAAATAAATAGACAACTGATTCACCCCCCCCTCTCAGTTACCTTTGGGTCCTAACAGTTGGTATCAGAGCTCAGTCCTCTTTTTGTAGAAGTTTAACAACTTGAGGAGATTCTATGGCAACTGACTATTTTAGGAAGGACAACCTGAAACTTGATGGAACTAACTATGGTATATGGAAGATTAGAATGTAGACACATCTGAATTGCATTGGAAAAGACATATGGGATGTTACAAATTATGACTATGTTGGTCTTACATGAGGTCAACCTAATCCACCTACAATGAGTAAGGATTTAGAGAATGATTTCAAAGCAAGAGAAGCACTTTTGAGCGCCTTATCAGATCAACAAATCATGGGATCATCAGACCAATCTACTGATAAAGCTATTTGGGATAAATTGGAAACATTGAATGAAGGAGATACCACTGTTAAAATTGCAAAACTGGAATGCTTCTGGGTCAGGTATGAAAATTTGAAAATGGAAGAAGATGAAAGAATTTTTGCTTTTATGGAAAGGGTTAATGAAATTGTTTTAGGGATACAATGTTGTGGATGTTCCTTAAGTGAAGATGAAATTGTTTCTAAAGTTATGAGAGCATTGCCACCGGCATACAAAATGAAAGTAATTGCTATAAAAGAGTTAAGAACAATGCCTAATACATCAGTATCTAGAGATACCTTGGTTGGAAAACTTTCAGCATTTGAGCTTGAGGAATTTGGTCATGTCAACTAAGATAGATTTAGCCTTCAAAGCATCATCTTCTACAACATCTTCATCATCAGCTAATAAATATGTTTGGAAAGCACTTTATGCAAGAGAACTTGAAGACATCAGGAGGGAAACTGAAGAACTGGAAGAACTTGAAGCACTATTTGCAAGGAAAATGCCTAAAGGTCCTATTGGAAGTAAGTATGAAGGTCAAACACTCTTTAAATTTTTTAACTACAATAAAATTGGTCATATGGCATCTAGATATCCTGACAGACATGCAAAATTGAGAGAAGCTAAAAGAACATATAAGCCTAACCTTGAATATCAGAGATACAGATTTAAGAAGAATAGAGACAAATCATGTTATTATGCTGATGAAGGAGTTGCCGATGATTCTGATGAAGAACTGACAGAAAATGGATGGACTTTTGTTGCAATAGTAGAAGATCAACTGACACCTACTGTTCCACCGATAGAGCAGGCCCTGGCAGCTAAAATTGAAGAAAAGGATGAATGGATTATAGATTTTGTATGTTCACATCATATGACTAGTTATAAAAGTAAATTCTTATCTTTTCAAGAATATAATGGAGGTCTAGTAAGATTTGTAGATGATAAAGCTTGTTTGATCAGAGGAAAAGGCACTATATTTTTTGATGGTAAGCACAATACTGACAATGTTTATTATGTTGAAGGTTTGAAGCATAATCTTTTGAGTGTTGGTCAATTAGTTGAAAAAGGATTTCAGTTACAATTTAAGAATGATAAATACAAAATCATGAATAGAACTGGTTTGGAGATTGCAACTGGTAATTAGACTAGAGGTAATATCTTTCATTTGAATAACAATGAAAAGACATGCTTGATTGCACATATTGATGGAAGTTGGTTATGGCATAAAAGACTCTATCATGTGAATTTTGATTGCATTGTGAAGATTACTTCATCTAAGGCAGTAAGGGATTTACCTAAGATTGTAAAACCTCATAATCCGGTATGTAAGGAATGTCAAATGGGAAAGCAAGTTAGAACAAATTTCAAGAGTATTTCTGAGAAAACCAATGATGTTCTTGATTTAATTCATACTGACTTATGTGGTCCGGCAAGAATAAGAAGTCTACAGGGTGATAGATACTTTATGCTAATCATTGATCATTATTCTAGAATGTGTTGGGTTACTTTTCTCAGGGAGAAATTAGAAGCTTTTGGGAAATTCAAATTATTCAAGGCACTTGTAGAGAATGAAACTGACAAGAAAATCAAATGTTTAAGATCAGATCAAGGAGGTGAATTTACATCTAAGGAGTTCAATACATTTTGTGAAGTGAATGGAATTAGAAGACAACTATCAACACCTCAGACACCTCAGCAAAATGGAGTTGTGGAAAGGAAGAATGGAACTATTCCGGATGCAGCTAGAAGCATAATACCAGAAGAAAATGTATATTGGAGAGAAGCAGTGAATACAATGGTTTACACTTTCAACAGGGTTCACATCAAAGGTGGAACCGATAACACACCCTATGAATTATGGTTTGGTAATATTCCTACTCTTAAGTACTTCAAAATATTTGGAAGCAAATGTTACATTAGGAGAGATGAGTATATTGGTAAATTTGATCCTAGAAGTGATGAAGGAATATTTCTTGGTTATTCATCTAAGAGAAAAGCATATAGATGTTTTAATAAAAGATTACAGAAAATCATTGAGAGTGCAAATGTGAAGATAGATGAACACTTCAAAAGAAATTCAAGGTCTATGGATTTTGAACCGATAGTTGAGATAATCACAAATGAACCTATATAGAGTGCACTGGTACAAAATATTGATCTAGTCACACCGGTATCATCAAAGAATTCCACAGTGACTGAAGAACAACAAGAAGTGAACACACCCAGGTATGTAAGACTGAATCACTTTGAAAGTTAGATAATTAGGAATAAGTATCAAGGAGATATGACAAGAGGAAGACTGGAAAATGAAGAGGTATGTTTAATTTCTCAAATTGAACCAACATCTGTCATTGAGGCATGTGAAGATAAACACTGGATTAAGGCTATGGAAGATGAATTGGAACAAATTGAAAAGAACAATACATGGACATTAGTTCCCCAGCCTAAAGATAAAAATATAATTGGAACTAAATGGGTATTCAGAAACAAACTTAATGAAGATGGTAAGGTAATCAGAAACAAAGCAAGATTAGTGTGTAAAGGATACTCACAGAAAGAGGGAATTGATTACAATGAAACCTTTGCATCGATAGCTAGAATTGAGGCAGTTAGATTATTTCTTGCAATTGTGGCACACAAGAACTATAAAGTATATCAAATGGATGTTAAATATACATTTTTGAATGGTGATCTTGAAGAGGAAGTTTACATTGAACAACCTGATGAATTTTCATTAACAAATGATAAATATATGGTTTGCGGATTAAGGAAAGCTTTATATGGATTGAAGCAAGCTCCTAGAGCTTGGTATGCTAGATTGGACAAATATCTTTTGAAGCTTGGTTACACTAAAGGGAATGCTGACAACAACTTATATTTCAAAGTGACTAATGAAGACATTTTGGTTATTGAATTTTTTGTTGATGACATCATTTTTGGAGGAGAAGATGGTTTGTGTAAAGACTTTTCTAATAAGATGCAGGGAGAATTTGAAATGTCTATGATTGGGGAGATAAAATTCTTTATAGGATTGCAGATTTCACAGACTG
Organism: Cryptomeria japonica; assembly: GCF_030272615.1. Taxonomy (NCBI): domain Eukaryota; kingdom Viridiplantae; phylum Streptophyta; class Pinopsida; order Cupressales; family Cupressaceae; genus Cryptomeria; species Cryptomeria japonica. The sequence continues at coordinate 765,108,166 of NC_081407.1, read as the reverse complement.
ATAAAGGTATATTCTTATGTCAATCAAAGTACTTGAAGGAATTACTGAAGAAATTTGGTATGAAAAACTCTAAACTGGTAAGTACTCCTATGACTACAACTGATAAACTATCATTAAAGGATGATTCATCTCCTGTTAATCCGATAAGATACAAATCTATGATTGGAGGTTTACTATATTTAACACAAACAAGACCTGATATAATGAATGCAGTGTATTGTTTCAAGATTTCAGAGTAATCCTAGAGAAAATCATGAATCAATAGTGAAAAGGATTTTCCAGTATTTACAAGGCACAATAAATCTTGGTTTATGGTATCTTAAAGATGAAAATTTTGATTTATGTGCATACATCGATGCTAATTGGGCAGGAGATGTAGATTATAGAAAGAGAACCACCGACTGGGCATTCTTTCTTGGTAGCAGATTGATTTTATGGTTGAGCAAGAAATAGAGTTGTACATCATTATCAACAACAAAATCAAAATATGTTGCAGAAGCAACTAATTGTACTCAGGTATTATGGATTAAGAAAATGTTGAAAGACATAAAGGTAAAATGAAAAGAACCTATAATCATCTATTGTGATAATTCAGCAGCAATTGATATATCTAAGAATCCGGTATTTCACTCTAAAACTAAACATGTTTCTATCAAATACAATTTTCTAAAAGAGATTGTTGAAGCAAAAGAAGTGAGATTGGTTTATGTGAATACTAAAGAGCAGATTACATATATCTTTGCTAAGTCATTGCCTAAGGAAACTTTTGAATATCTCAGAGAGAAGATTGGGGTTATACCCTCACCTATAGAGACTTAGATAGTTGATGCTTGGCATCAAACTAACAGAATTTATAGAGAAACCTTTTTTCGGCTTTGATGGAAGAGAGCTACTTCTTAGGGGGAGTAGTTGGTTATAACATTTGGTATTATGAATTGGTTTTATCTGGTATTTGTATTGCTTTGGTATTTGGTGTCAAAGGGGGAGAGATATCTATGGAAACACATTATCCTTTGAGGAGATATTATTCATTGGGGGAGAGATACTTAATCTTTGCATTTGTATTTTTGATTACTAGTATTGATCTATTTTGGAGATTGTTGGCTTTTGGGTTTTGGCATTTCTTCTTTGGCACTTAGATGAGTTTTCCATCTTGTGTTTCCATTAATGCCAAAGGGAGAGATTGTTGGTATTATGGATATGTTGCATTGGTTTTGTCATTGATGTCAACACTTATCAACACTTATCCTTCTGGAGATCTTTGGCTATGTTCACTAGCAAGTTCAGTGACTTATGCATAGTCACTGGTATTTGATTCACCGACAGGTTATATTGTTTACCGACACTCAAGATGACTTCTTATCATTTGGAGATCACTTGGTTATGTCGAAGACATGGTTTGGACACTTGTTTTTGGTGATTTGGTTATTGGTCTAATCAGGTTGACATATTTGTTGTTACCGGCAAATTGGTCTAGGTTATGGACTGGCATGAGTTATCTATTCCAGATCAGCATGACACATTATGAAGATGATTTAATCAATTGGTATTATTGATTGAGCTGACATGATGCATCACATCTTGACTTACTTGTTGTAAATGATTTAATTGTAATATTCTTAGTGAGCCAACCTACACATTTGGTCTTAGGTTTTAGTATATATGTAAGATCTCATTTATGAGATAATGTATATAGGTAAAAAGGATATATGTAAGGTTATGGAATTGTAACATGGTATGTGCGAATATTGAAGATCATATGAGCAGACCATAGAGAAGATTCAAGGAAGACTTGAAGGAGATAATCAAATCTTAACCGGTATTGAATCCAACATTGGAGATACTACTTTAAGAAGTACATTATCATTGGATTTAATCATCCAATTGTATTCAGTGTGTATCTCTTTTTGTGATTGAGCGGTGAGCTCTAGGTAGTTGGCCTTTCTGCATGTGTAGACCCCATTTGTACACACATACTATCTGCAATAGTATCATCTGATTGTGGGTAAGGTTTCCCACCGTGGTTTTTCCCCTTACAGGGTTTCCACATACAAATCTTGTGTTATGTGTTGTGGATGTTGTTTCTCTTTTTGTTTCATGTATTAAGCTTCACTGGTATTAATATTAACTATTAATCAGTTAACCAACATTAAGTTTGGTTTACTGGTATTATGTATCAAGTTTGATTAAGTTATAATTGGGTTGAAATAAATAGACAACTGATTCATCCCCACCCTCTCAGTTGCCTTCGGGTCCTAACAACCAGCACAAGAAATCCCTAGATATGTCAGACTGAACCATTCACAAGAGCATATAATTGGTGATAAGAATGCAGGTGTGCAAACTAGGAGAAAGATCTAAGAGAATTCATGTTTGATATCTACAATTGAACCCAAGATAGTTAAGGAAGTACTAAAGGATGATGATTGGGTGAATGCAATGAATGAATAATTAGATCAAATTGAGAAGAATCAGACATCGTCACTTGTTCCTAGACCAGAGGATAAGAATTTAATTGGAACAAACTGGGTCTTTATGAATAAACTCGATGAAGAAGAAAGAATTGTAAGAAAAAATGCAAGGTTAGTTTGCAAAGGGTATGCTCAAGAAGAAGGTGAGGATTATGGTGAAACTTTTGCACCTATTGCTAGATTAGAAGGAGTAAGGACACTACTGGCATTTGGTGCATATAAGGGATTCAAAGTTTACCAAATGGATGTCAAATTAGCCTTTCTAAATGGGATTCTAGAAGAAGTATACATTGAACAACCAGGTGGATTTTCCTTGATCGATAATAAGGACATGGTGTGTAAATTGCACAAATCACTATATGGTCTAAAGCAGGCACTGAGAGCATGGTATGAGAGATTACATGCACATTTGATCAAAATTGGATTCCAATGTACCAGTGAGGACAACAACATTTATTTGAAGACTGATGGAGACAAGATGCTAATAGCAGAAGTGTTTGTACATGACATAATTTTTGGTGAAAATGATGATATGTGTATGGACTTTGTTGATATAATGAAAAAAGAATTTGAAATGTCTCTAATCGGTGAAATAAAGTTCTTTATTGGCTTACAGGTCCAACAACTAGATGGTGGTATCTTTATTTGTCAGACCAAGTATATCAAAGAGGCACTAAAGACTTTCAGCATGGAAGATTGCAAACCAGTAGGAACACCAATGGTGACAGGCTGCAAATAGTCAAAGGAAGATGATTCTCCTATTGTTAGTGAAAAATAGTACAGATCTATGATTGGCAAGCTACACTATGTTGTTTATAGTAGATTGGACATTGCTCATGATCTTGGATTAGTGGCTAGATTTCAAAAAGAGTCTAAAGAGAGTCACATGGTGGCTATGAAGAGAATTTTTTGATATCTCAAAGTCACAGTATAATATGGTTTATGGTATCCCTATAAAGGAGATTTTACTTTGGATGTCTTTACTGATGTTGATTGGGCAGGTAATGTGGATGATTGAAAAAGAACAACCGGTGGAGCTTTTCTACTTGGAGATAGATTAGTAGCATGGACAAGCAAGAAACAAACTTGTGTTTCTCAATCTACAGCTGAAGTAGAGTATGTAGTTGCATCCATGAATTGAACATAGGCAATATGGATGAGACATGTGCTAGAAGGATTCAAGATAGATATGTCTGAACCGGTGACTATCTATTGTGATGATACAAGTGCAATAAACATTTCTAAGAATCCTATACTTCATTCTAGAACCAAGCACAATGAATTAAAGTATCACTTCCTAAGGGAAAGAGTTCAAGAAAAAGAGGTAAAGATAGAATATGTGAAGAGTAAAGATCAGTTAGCTGCTATCTTTACTAAGCCCTTATCGAAGGCTACCTTTGATTTTATTAGAGGTAAACTAGGGGTTACACCCCTACACCAGAAGAACTAGAATGATGGAGATCCATCAATCCTATAGATTTCATGTTTATCTTTCACTAAGGATTCGTGAAGGTGTAGGATACTCCTTTGGGGGAGCAAATCTAATGTAAAGTTCTGATTTAATGCTTTGTTATAATTTTTTTGATTTGAGTAGCAGAGATGATGGAAGAGGTAGAAGCAGAATTGAAGACAAGTGATGTATTTATACCTTTGACATTGCTGTCAAAGGGGGAGAAGAATAGAAATAAGATATGGTAAATATGAGAGAAGAATAGAAATTAGATATGGCAGCTATGAGAGAAGAATAGAAATCAGATATGGAAGTTGAAGATAAGATTGAGAGAAGCATTGGTTAAGGGAGAGATGACAAAAGGAGGAGAATTGGCCAATGATTTGATACCGGCAAGCAAGTTGCAGATGATGATGTTACTATGATTGTATATCTAATTAGTGTTGCCATCAATGCCAAAGGGGGAGATTTTTGGCATTTGTCATAACTAATGTAGATGAAGATGGATGACTACACTAGTAAAGGATAGAAGTCTATTTGTGATGAAGAGATTGAGATACTATGATTAGATGACATGATCAGTTATTTGTATTGTCATTGATGGCAACTAATGTCAAATTATGTTCCTGATGTTTTATTTTGTCATCTAAGTGATTTGTTTTACTGGAAGATAGGGTTTACCGACAGAGAACTAAAGTCTGTGAAATAGGACTTTAACTGGTAAAGCATAGATGTTTTGATTGGATCTGACGATCAATGATGATTGGTATTTTGCAGTTTGGATGGTGAGCTTGTATCATGTAAAGGTGTATTTGACCGGAACCAGTACTTGTGGAGATTACCAAAAGGAATGTTTCACATTTCTGATGAAGTTTTGCTAAGGTTTTAGTAGGGTTTAAGATTGGTGAAGAAATCATCAAACCGGTAATGATTTTTATTATGATGGTGATTGATGGTGAGTCTACATGAAGTTGGTAACACAATGCAACCTAAGTGAAAATATTTAATTACTGTTTTGGCGTGATTCAAGGAATAATTTCTTCAGAATCAGTAAAATGCTTAGTAGAGTGTTATAAGGTTTTGACTTTGGTACAGATCGAATTTTCATGATGGGTTATGATCAACCAACGGTTGATATTGCATTGTAATTTATTGTAATGATCTGTATATTGATATGTGATGATCTCTTATGATTTGAATTGTAAATTCATGATGTAATTAGGGTTTAGTGGTCGACCTAGTTAAGATGGCTATTTAGGATGTCACAGTTGATGTTTATGATGTCGGTGGTCTTAGAGAATGTGTTAAGTCATCCAAGTGAAGTGTGAGATCTTTCTAAGAGTTGTAGAGTGTTTATTATAACTGGATTTGATCAAGAAAGAAGAGAAGTGTGAGTAACAAATCATTTTCTTACTATTGTTCTCTAATAGTTGCAGCAGGTTAAATCCCTTAACTGGGTAGGTCCTAAAAGGCCTTAAACATTGAAGTCCCCTAGTAGGGAAGCTCTCAAAAGAGTGCTAAATCCTCTCATGAGGTTGATCCTAATAGATCATCAAGATCCTAGCAGATCATCAAGCTCCTAACCGAGCGTATTGTAAACTCCTAACAGGGCTAAGCTCCTAACAAGTCGTACTTCAAAAGAGTACAAATATTTGTGGGTGCCAACTCCTACCTTGATTTTTTCCTATTTGGGTTTCCACATCAAAAACTTATGGTGTTCATGTGTGGAATGTTTTTCATGCGATGTTCTTGTTTATGTTTCATTTCATGCATTATTTCTGAGACACCGGTTATGATTTTTTATCAGAAGTTTATCAGAGGTTACCGATACTGATAAGGATTTTATTGAGAAAGTATTTGATTTGATTGATAAGGTTAATGAGTTGGTAAATGATCAAGTTTATTTGATTGCTTTGGTGGTGAAAGTATTGGTAGTTGTGGTAAATGATTTGATTAATGTGTTAAGCAAATTTGATAAAGAGGTTGTTAGATCTGATTAAATAAGTTGAGATATTTGTTAGATGGTTTCAGATTTGATATAAGTTTGATTTTGGATTCAAATTTGCAATTGGTCTTAATACTGATTGATTCCCCCCTCTCAGTATTTACCAGATCCTCATTAGATTAACAATTATATCTTATGTGTCAACATGTAGTGCCCTAGTTTGGTTGCTGCCAAAATTACTGCGAGACAAGCTCGTTCAATAGGTGTATATTTGAGTTCATACCCTACTAGTGTCCTAGAGATGTAGTATACTGCACATTATTTTCCTTTTGCATTATGTTGTGCTAGTAATACTCCTAAGGCTGTAGTCATAGATATATATAATAAAAAGGGCCTATCTAGATTTGGTGGTATTAACAGAGGTGGTTTCATCAGGCAGTCCTTAAGCTATTGGAATGCTTGCTAGCATTTCTCATCCCATTTGAAGTGAATATTCTTGTGTAGCAGATGTGTGAATGGATGAAATATATCGATCAATTGTGTAATGAACTGACTTATTGTCTATAGCCTCCCTTGTAATGTTCTCAATTGGCTGATGTTCTTAGGAGGTGGCATCTCCATTATTGCCTTTACTTTTGTAGGATCAACCTCAATTCCTTTATTCAAGACAATGTATCCTAGGATCTTTTCAGAGGTCACTCCAAAGACACATTTATTTGGATTGAGGCAAACATTATACAGTTCTAGTCTGGTGAATATTTTATCTAGCATTGCAAGGTGATCCTCTCTTGTTATTGATTTAGCTAGTAAATCATCTACATAGTCTTCCATTAGTGTATGCATCATGTCGTGGAAGATGGTAGTCATTTCCCTTTGATATCTGGCTCCTACATTTTTGAGACCAAATGGCATCACATTCCAACAATATGTTCCCCATGGGCATGTGAAATCAATTTTGTGTTGATCTTCTGGGGCAATCTTAATATGGTTGTATCCTAAAAATCCATCCGTGAGAGATAGCTTTGCATGTCCTATTGTTAGGTCCACGATCATATCAATATTGGGTAGAGGGAAGTTATCCTTAGGACATGCTTTGTTTAGATCTCTAAAATATGTACAGAAATGGATGCCCCTAGTAAAACGTTAGATATCCATTCTACATAGTCAATTGGTCTTATGAAACCAATGTCTAATAACTTTTTAAGTTCATCTTTCACTAAGAGTGCGATCTGAGGATGTATTTTCTTGAGGTTTTATTTCACCGGTTTTTCTCCTTCTACTACTGTCAAGTGATGCATCACTACATCTAAATCTAGTCTTGGCATATCTGCATAAGACAACACAAATATTATTTGTCACTTCTTGAAGAATTCCACAAAGCTAGGATCCTCTATGTGAGTTAAAGATGTTGCTAAATGGATTTTATGAGGGTTCTCCTCCAATCCTAGATTGATTTCCTTGGTCTCCTCTATGAGAACAGAGGATCTCTCCTAATTTATACTAAAGGAGAGAATGTCAAACCTTCCATCCTTAGGCACCTCGGAGAGGTTTTCACCTTTGGATGTGTCCTTTATTTTCTCTTTTTTGGGATCTAGAAGTGTCACAGTGTGGTTTTCACTAGAAGATCCATTCTTTATTATTATATTTTTGTAACTAGAAGGTTTAGCATTCTCTCCTAACATTCTCTCCAAAATAGGCCACACTGTTGAGTTCAATAATAAACCCAACCTTGTAATCCCCACCTGGTATGTTATCTCGTAATTTGAGAAATTCTATTATCGCCTCATCATTTTGGAAGGTGTCAGGGTATGAGGGATCTTGTTGGTCCCAGGCAATGAGTTCAAGGTGGATGATTGGCATTGCTTCATCTATTAGGTTGAGTTCATAGGATGCGTTAATTATGGTTAGGATGGAGGTATTGTGGGCATAATTTGTACTCTCCTCATTGTAATCAAGCTCAGAAGGTAATATATCTCTCCTAGACGTATCCTTAGTATCTATATTTCAAAAGGTTTTGATCCATGCATCCTCCTTAGCTCTTTTATCTTCAAAAGTATCAAAAGAGTCCCCTTCAAAGTCATGTGAAGCCAAAGAATCCCATTCGTATTCATGTGAATCTGTCACTATATATTATAGGGATGTCTTCAGGTGTGAAAGGTTTGTTGACAACTGTTATAGGTGTTGTATTTGATGGGGTTGTTGATGTTTCTTGGGTTTCTAAAATGAACAAGAGCATTAACCATGGAGTGATGGGCTTATAAGTTGGTTGCTTTTGTTTGCTTTTGAGTTTAGAAGAGCCCCCTGGACTAGGACTAAATTTGAGTCATATTTTATCTCTTGGTTTTAACAAGGGTTGTAATGGATCATGCAGTCCCTATTTGTAGGATCCCAAAGCACTATGGCCATCATAGCCCATCTTTTTCATTATGGTGAATCCTTTGCCATACTTCTTGGTGGGAATCTTTATCTTTTGTTTACCTTTGTCTATAGGGTCCTTGTAGATCCATTTGGCCAAATCCTCTTCCACATTCTCCTCCTCTTGGGTGCTTCCGGGGGTGAACTGAGTTGGTGTACAGGTATTTGTTACAATAGGTGACTAGAGTAAAATTTGTGGTTTTCCATGAGTTCTAGGTGAGAGAGGTAGTTGGCCAACATAGAAAAGTCAGGTAATATTAAATTCTCCTAGGCCTTCATCTTTTACTTTCATCTTTAGCTTTTCCTATTTGGGTGTAGGGATCAATGTACTGGTGAGAGAAGTTGGGTGGATATATGATGATGAGGTGGTGGCTTCTCTATTGCTGGGCACCATGATAACCAGATGGTGACTAATGTTATTGCAGAAGACAAATGAATTGGCATCACCAAGGATAGTAATCTCTACTCCGTTATGTGGAAATTTGATGCACTGATGTTAGGTGGATGGTAGTGCTTCCATGGCATAAATCCATGGTATGCCTAGTAGGAGATTGTATGGAAGAGGGAGATCCGAGACGTGAAAAATTACATCCTTCACTAGAGGTCCTACCCTTACTAGTAGAGTAACGCACCCTTTAGAGGAGCATTCTGCATTGTCATAGGCCGTGATGGTGATCTTCTTTCTGGCATCAACTGCTCCTTCTACATATCCCAATGATGCTATCGATTATAAGGTGAAAATGTTAAGGCCAACTCCATTGTCAATCAAGACTCACTTGATTATGTGTTTATGTATGAATCCCTCAATGTGGAGAGGGATGTTATGGGGTTGTTGAACAAATGCTTCGTCACTCTCAATGAAAGTGAGGCATGGTGATGATTGGAGAATTCAAACCATGGCTTGAATTGATCTATGTTTAGATTGGATTAAACTGACGCTTCTTGGAGAGCTTTCTCCAAGATAGTTTTGTGTGAGGGTGATATGTGCAAAAGCTCTAGTATGGAAATGAAGGTTGGTGTCTTATCCAATTGGTCCACAAGGTTATATTGTTTGGGAATTTATGTCATACTTGGTGGTGCTCTTGGTAAGGTAATCTTTCTATGGTGGGTAACAACATTGCATTCAGGATATTTTCCTTTTATTGTAATAGTTGCAACTTGTTCATTAGCATCATAAAAGTTATTGATAGTATAATCATATGATGCACGCGTATAGTTTATCATGCTATCTTTATTCTTATATTGATGGAAGGGACCCCCTTTCTCATATAATGGGAGTGGATTCCTAAACATGGTGTGATCCATATTGGAAGTTTTTACAGTGTGGCCATCCACTTCTATATTACCCTAATCAATGAGGTCTTGAATGATGCCCTTTAATTGATGGAAATTGTTCATTTTGTGTCCTCTTCCTTTGTGGAATTCATAATATTCATTATCTCTCCACCATGGAGGTTTAACTTTTGGTTCGTAGTTTGATGTTTTAGGCAATGTGATAAGATTGGAAGATATGAGTTGCCACAATACTATTTCAAAAGATTGTCCCAAGGGTGTATATGTTCGATTTGGTTTATAGGTAGAGTGCTTGCTCTTAGGTGCCTCTTGTTGTGCATTGGGAGCTTGATTTCTCTGATTTTTGGGGGGATTACCTTGGTTGATATCGTTGTTGGGATTGTTGTTGTTCGGGTTGGGCTTGTTGTTGTTACGATTATAAGCTTGCCTAGCTATTTTGACCATAGGTTGGGTGATCTTGATAGTCCTTGTGTCTACAATACCATCGTTAATGATGTTTTCTAATTTTGGACCAAAACTTGGGTTTGTTGCTATTTTAGGTCAGTCAAGGACTGTCCTTGTTGTTCTTGTAGATCTTGACAAGTCCCTTCTTGATAAGGGTTTTCTCGATTTTGAGTCCTTGGGCTATCACCTTTACAAAAGAGTTTGAACATTTGACTTCCAAGTAGAATTCCATCTCTTCATTTAAGTTTGAAATGAATAGTTCAACTAATTGTTCCTCAGGAATGTGGAAGGAACGTCTGCTAGAAAGGTGTCTCCATCTTTACAAGAATATTGAGGATAACTCTCCATTAGTTTGTTTAGTGTTGCATAGATTAGCCATGGAGACATCATGTTCTATGTCGTGGGCATAATGAGCAACAAATTTTTGGACTAAGTCCTCAAATGTCTGGATTCCACCTGGCAATCAGGAAAACCATTGCATAGTTGAGCCTCCTTGAATTTGAGGAAAGAGGTGCATCAAGTAGGTGTCATCATACACAATCTCTAAGCATACATAGTAGAATTCTCTCACATGGTCTCTTGGATCTCCCTTTCTTTTGTATTTGTCAAATTTGGAGTCTCAAAATTGCCTGGGAAAGGATGCATGGCAATTATCTTATCAAATGGATATGGACAGATATCCTTGAGACCATATCTCTTTTGTGGCCTCCCTGAGTTTAATTGTTGGGTGAGATCTTGTACTTGTTGTCTCAAAATACTAATTTCTATGAGAGGAGGTGGGACTTTCCCTTGTTGATACTAGTTGTCATCATAATTGTGGGTATTCCTCGACCTCCTCTCATTTCTCTCTTTCCGATGACTGTGTTGAGCTTGTTCTGGTGTTTCCCTAAGTTGTGATACATCAAAGTCTACAGGGAGTTTTTCACCCTCTTCATGAGCAAGTCTTAGGAAATGGACATCAGTGTTCCCTTTGAGAATATCATCAAATAGTTTGTTAAATCTGAGGTCATGTGTTGCTCGCTCAATTTCCTCTTTTGTGGGAGTATCTAGGTCTTCTCCCCCTACAAATTATCTATGATGAAAGGGGTTGAGGTCTTCTTCCTCTTCTAATTGTTTATGTATTTCATTTTGCTTGTGTCTCTGACTCTGAGACCTAATCTCAGCCATGTTTAAGTTTGTGTATTGGAAATGAAATGAATGAAAAGTGGGTGGTTGATCCCCTCTTATAGTTCTAAGATTTCACAATGATGATGATTGAGTTGAAATGTTTGTGGGTGAGTGATCTCTTATACTAAAGGTTGGAAGTTAACACAGTCCTCTTTGGGATTTCTTACTCGGTGTTCAATAATTGTGAGAAGAGGTGTAGAAAGGTTTATGTTGTTACAATCACAAGCTATATAGCTATGAGAGATGAATTCATGAACTAGTTTTAAACTATCTATGAAGTTTAGTAATGTTGCTCAGGATGATTGATCCTAGATATAGAGACACTCTAGAGAGTATTTCTATTGGTACAATGAGAAATATCCGAAAGAACTAAGGACAAGACCTCTTTATGTTGAGAGTTGAATGGAATCTTGATGTTTTGATTGTGAGTTTTGAAATGAGTGTAAACCTTGGAATTTTTACTAGGTGATTATGAGTTTGATTATTGATTTTGAATAATTTGAGTAAAAAATGTGTAAGATGTATGTTTAGAATGACTCAAGAAAGTGAACAATAGGAAATGTGGAACCTTGGAATTTCTAATAGGTGATTGTGGGTTGAGGAATGTATGATGGAGGAATTCACTAATCATGATTGTGATGATATGATAAAGACCTCCTTTTAAATAAAGTTTGTGATGTGAGGGGTTCTAGTTCAAAATCATAGGTGAAACCATGATCAAAATTGTGATAGCGATGGAGGAAGGTATAACATTTCAACAAAATCTTGCGATTCTTGCACAAGAAGCTTCTTTTCTTTTGGGTCTTCTTTTCACTATGCTTCTTTTTGGTCTATCGATAAATTGACTTCTTGGCATGTTTGAGAGATTTCCAAACATGAAGCATTGATGGCTTTTGAAAGAATGTTTGAATTATTTATTTAGATCATTATTGGGGTGTAATTTGTTTCAAATGTTTTATTCCTTTGACCGGAAAATACGTCAAGCACAAAAGCACATATTTTCTTGGTAGGGTAACTATGAAATGAATTCGATGAAATTTCTAGGATCTTTTCGAACCCCAATGATTTCCACAGGTTTTGATGAATTGAATACAAATCAGTCAGACTCTTCTATTGTCAAAAAGGTCATTAATAATATCATATCCCACATCTTGATACTCCGTCAGCTTAAATAGCCTTGTCACACCCTAGGGTGCGCTCATTTTTTGCCTTTTTTAGAAGTTGAATCAAATAGAATTGCTTCTCAATTGGATCATTTTCTTGGTAGACATATGGTGAGTGTCTTGGGGGAGGATTCTCCCCTACCCTTGCACTATGATATTACAATGTTTGGTTATTGACTCAGCTAGTTTCTACACTTAAGGTTCATAATAAGTGCTTTGTTTGGTGCGTCAATGATAAACTCCCTCAAGAGGATTCCCAACCTTTAGAACAAAGGCTTTATGTATCTCTAAGATACTAGGGGAAGGCTATCAATGAACACTACCATTGGATGTGATTTTCATCACAATCCACATTTGATTATAGTGGGTTGGAATACTTGATGTTAGACGTTCCCCACTTAGGTTGTTCCCCTCTCACCGACCTTATGGGATTCTTGGGAGGGTAGACGTGCTAATGGATTTAGCCTAATTGCAATAAATGAAAGTGAGTCTGGCATTTTGGTCACCGAATTAGGGGGAGAGCATAGGCCCATCACAAGACAAAGTAAATAAGTTTGTTATTTTTGTCCCATCACTGTAATATGATCAAATTGCTATTTGGAGATGTTTCTCCAACAATTGTGGTGTTCTTGTTAACCAAGATAGTGATAATGAGTGTTATTTTTATCCAATAATTTCAATAATTAAACCTTAAAAACTTTGAAAAACTTTGCAAGAAAAACAAGAACTTTGAAATTAAAAAAAAGGTGGCTTCTTCTTTTTACCTTTCAAAATGAAGTGTGTTTTGTCCATTTTACCGTTTGTAACAAGAAAATGAAATTTAATTGTTCTTTTTAGTTTGCAGCAAATGAAGTATGAGCTACTTGCAAAATGAAAGGTTCTCTTTGTTGTTCTTTTTATCCTTTGCAAGAAAGAAAAAGTGAAGTTCTTTTTATAGCACCAAAGAAAAAAATGAAGTTCTTTTTATCTAGCACCAAAAAGAAGTGTGAAATTGTTTTTAAACCTTGCATGAAATGAAGTGTGAGTTCTTTTTAAACCTTTGTAACAAGAAATGAAAACTTGAAACAAAAGTAAAATAAAAACTAATCTAACTCCTTGGAATCTGCAAGAAAAGTTAGAACCTACAAAAACCTCAAAATATTAGTCCAATATTGTGGGCTCACAAGCCTAAAATATTTCTTTGTGTTACAAAATTTATCTCTTTACCTATGACAAATGTGCTACTTTGGGGAAACAAATGCACTAAAATAGAGAAAAAGCGCTTAAAACACCACAACTGTGCTAAAAGACCAAACATAAATGCTAAAACACAACAATTGCACTAAAAGAAGTGAGATAAGTGCTAAAAACTACATATGCACCAGAATAGAAATTCACAGAGGTGCCAAAACTCAAAACAAAAGTGCTAAACTGCGTGATGAATGTGCTAAAATGTGACATGTGTGTGGAAAATCTGCAAGTTACAAAATTTTTAGTGTTGAATATGGGACATGGGCCCCACGGTGGGCTCCAAAATGATGCACATGAAAGGGGACACACAAAAAAATCTCATATGTGAATAAGTTAGTCTCAACCAAAACCAAAATAAAATTTTAACCTTTAAATGCATATCAAAAGAGAATAAAATGCATACAAATGGAAGAAAAACAAATGAAAAGAAGAGAGAAGAGATTCCCTAAGACACTTCCATTGTGCTCTTTATGGCTCTCCCTTATTCTTCTCCTCTCTAATATCCAAAATGAAATTCTTGAGTGTAGCTTTCAGTTTTAGCATGTAACCATGGATGACAAATGAAGGATTGAATGGTTGAAAATGAACTTCTATTTCTATGCAAATGCACAAAATAGAATTGCTATGATAAATCTAAGTAGAAATGCCTATGTAATATAGTAACAATTCTTAAAAATGCTTCCTCCTTTTCTGGAGGATGATGGTTCCTTTTATAGGACAAATGGGTAATTGAAGGGTCAAGATTGATTTGGCTTAGTAAGGGCTAGGATTGCATGAGAGAGGTATGATCCTCAATCCATGTTTGCAACTTCCACCAATGCAATGGTGACAAGTGGCATCATGAGAGGGATTGAGAGGAGAGGGAAGAAGCATTAAATGCTTGAGAGGACATGAGGGTAGCCTCATGTGGTTGAGTTATTGGATAAAGCTATTATCTAATGGGTAAATTCTTGTACAAGGTTTACCCATGGTTAGGCCTTGGTCAAAGGAACAAGACCCATGTGGGTTACTGTGTTGAAGAAGGGAAGCATTTAAGACTCTGTGGGTGAGATGATGGGTTGAGGGTTAATTTGGGCTTAGGATTGTGCAAATGATTAGAAGTGGGTTTAGGCTAAAATATAAGGGTTTAGAAGAAAATTAGTGAGCAAGTGGACATTGTAGGAGAATGCAAGTGGGTGAGGATAAATAGGATTTTAATTAAAATAAAATTCATTTATTTCAATTAAATGTCCAACTTTTATTTGCAAGTGGATGAGTATTTTAAATAAATATTCATTTATTTAAATAGGGATTTTGATTGGGGATTTAACTAAATGTTTAATTTATTTAAATGATAGGAAAGGGTGTGATTAAATAAATTTATCAATTTATTTAATAGTTGGACAATAGGTAGTGATTTTAATTTAAATAAATTTATGAAACTTATTTAATTAAAATAGTAGAATGGGTTGAAATGAATTAATTAAATGTAAATTTAATTGATAGAAGAACATTAGTGCATTAAACAAATATTAAATATTTATTTAATTCAGTGGACAAATTTATGCATCTACACTATCTAATCACATAATTCTTTTTGCATTTTGAGTATGTTGAAGTTTTCATCTTTAATTTCTTTTGTTAGTGTGTCATTTTTCTGTCAAAAACCAACATGTGGTATTATGGGTATAGTTTTTTACTCATTCATCAAATTTTGAAACAAATTATATTTTTGGAAACTAGACTCCATTCTACATGCATTGAATTTTTTAATTTTTGATTAGTTTTAAAAAAAATTTAGGGGGTGCACGCTCAAATTTCTATTTTTTAGGATGTGTTCACTTCAAAAATTAGTAAAAAATTCATATATTCATTAAAAAAATTAACCAAAAAATTTGGCATAAACTGCATGGTGTTAACTAACTTCTCATTGGGGCAATTTTTTAAATTATAAAAAAAAGTCAACATTTTAGTAGGGCCATAAAAGATGCTATCTTATAATTTTTTGATAAAAATAGGAGAAATTTGTGTGGCCCTTATTTTTTAAACCCTTAATTTCCACCATTTAAAAAAAATAGTAGTTTAGAAAGTAGATTTAGAACACTACAACTCTTGTTCTCGTTGCATCTTTAGATTTTGAGTGTAACTATTATCAATTCTTTGTCAAAGATTAGACTTTGCTAATTAAAAAAAAAAGTGACATCTTAAGACCCCCTTTTAGTCTCCTAGATCTTGGTGCACCTACCCCCTAGCCCTTCTCTGGAGATCTTAGATAGGGAGAGCACTAAAGAGAACACATCTACTTTTTTTGGTGAGTGAATGCCAACTAAAATTTCTAAAATCTCTATTATGGATAATATTTCTATGGTTCTTTTATACTTACAATTAATGCGTTGAGATGTAGGAAGACTTAGGTGGCTCTTTGCTCGATAAGGATAATAACATGGAGTTTTTAGGTGAGCCATTGGACATAACCCCTAAAAACTCTCTTTCTCACTCCTCTTTGTATGTTATGCCTTTAGATTCTAGGGAGACCCTTAAGTTTAAATAATATAGACAATTATGATGAAGATGAAGGTAAGGCCATAAAGGAAAAAAATGAGTGAGAATATTTCCAACAAAGAATACAATATGTATATTTTCATGGCTGAAGTTGAATACCTTAGAGTGGAGTTTTGAAAATTCATAGGGCTTTAATAATTGTCCTACCTACAAGTAGAAAGGAGGTGGTTTGCAAGAGTACTTTGCCTCCTTCCAACAAATAATGGATTAAGATTTGGGCAATTTGGTTTTAAATTTATTGACAAGCTTATGAGAAAGACTATGGTCGGAGAGGTGAAAGTTGTAATCAACTTAGAAAAGAAGGAGAAGTAAATGAGAAAGAGGGAGGAGTAAATTCATGTTTCAAATAAGGATAAGAAGAAAGGACATGTTTGTAGTGCTTTAAAATGTGAGGATAAACTAGACTTGATGGTTGTCAATTGGAAGAATCTTCATTAGAGCTTCCTATTGTTTTACTTGAATTATTGTTTCTCACACTACTATTTCCTTGGTTCTTCCATGCTAGTTCTATGATTGTGTTTGTGGTTGTTGTTCCCTTATTGTTTCCTTTGTAGTTAGTGTAGACGGTGGTGTAAATGTGATGCAGTCAAGGTAGGGAGATCCAATGAAGGGAATCCCTATTAATCCTATGAGGATCTAGTTAATACTGAGAGGGGGGTGAATCAATATTAAGAACAATTGAACAAACCCAAAAACAAATTTATGTTAGATCTGAAATCACTTATCAAATATCTCAACTTCTTTAATCAAATCTAAAAACCTCTTTATCTAATTTGCTTAACACATTAATCAAATCATTTACCATATCTATCAATATTTTCACCACCAAAGCAATTATATAGATTTGATCATTTATGAACTTATCAACCTCATCAATTAGATCAAATATTTTCTCCAACAACTCTTATCGGTACCGGTAACCTTTGATAAACCTCTAATAAAAAATCATAATTGGTGTCTCATAAATAATGCATGAAATGAAACATAAACAAGAACATTATATGAAAACATTCCACACATGAACACCATAAGTTTTTGATGTGGAAACCCAAATAGGGAAAAACCACAGTGGGAGTTGGAACCCACAAATATTTGTACTCTTTTGAAGTATGTCCTATTAGGAGATTAGCCCTGTTAGGAGCTTACAATATGCCTGGTTAGAAGAAGACCTTGTTAGGAGTCACCTGGTTAAGGGATTTGCTTAGCAGCTTGGTTAGGAGCTTGATGATCTATTAGGATCAACACCATGAGAGGATTTAACACTATTTTGAGAGCTTCCTTGTTAGGGGACTTAAATGTTTAAGGCCTGTTAGGACCTACCTGGTTAAGTGATTTAACCTGTTGCAACTATTAGGCTACAACAGTGAGTAAATGTTCTATTACTTGCACTTCTCTTCTTGCTTGATTAGATCCAGTTATGCACAACACTCTACAACTCTTAGGTAGATCTCACACTTCACTTGGATGGCTCAACACATTTTCTCAAGACCACCAACTTCAAAAACATCAAGTGTGCCATCCTAAATAGACATCTCAACTAGGTCGGCCACTAAACCCTAACAACATCATGAATTTATAGTAAAAATAATAAGAAATCATCTCAGATCGATATACAGATCATTAAAACAAATTACAATGCAATATCAACCATTGGTTGATCGTAACCTATCACGAAAATCCAATCTGTACCAAAGTCAAAACCTTAAAATACTCTACTAAGCATTTCATGGATTCCCAAGAAATTTTTCCTTGAATCACACCAAAACAACAATTAAATCATTCATGTGGGTTGTGTCATGTTACCACCTTCATGTAGACTCATCGTTGATCACTACATAACAAAAATCATTACCGGTTTGATGCTTTCTTCACTAGTCTTAAACCCTACTAAAACCTTAGCAAAACTTCATCAAAAATTTGAAACACACCTTCCAATAATCTTCACAAGTTTTAGTTTCAATAAAATACACCTTTTCATGATACAATCTCACCATCCAAACCACAAATCACCATTCATCTCTGATCGTCCAATTCAATCAAAACATCTCTTCTTTATCGGTTAAAGTCCTATTTCACAGACTTTAGTTCTCTACTGGTAAACCCTATCTTCTTGTAAACCAAATCACTTAGATGATAAAACAAAACATCAAGAACATCATTTGACATTAGTTACCATCAATGACAACACAAATAACTGATCATGTCATCTAATCACAAAATCTCAATCTCTTCATCACAAATAGACTTCTATCCTTTACCGGTTCATTCATCAGTCTTCAATTGCATCACCTTATCTGCATCATTAATGCCAAATACCAATAATCCCATCCTTGCAGCCTAACACAAAAACCATTTTTTTAGAGTCAAGGTAGGGAGATCCAATGAAGGACAACCCATCCTTGTAGCCTAACACAAACACCATGCAAGATATACTGGTAACTGGTAACACAATGCTAGATATAGAAGAAAGAACAACTGGTAACAACACACAATACATAATCGGTAAACAAAATGAATAAATCTTATCAATTTGAAGAATTACATATGCCACATGGTGGAACCAGCCCAAGATTACAAAAGAACTCTTACAACTTAGATCTATGATTCGCAGATCATTCTCTCAACAAATTATCATTCAATAAAAGCTTCCACTATTCTGCACTGATCCAGACCTCAGCCATCTCGACTTCAGTCTCCCTGGACTATAATCTTGCAGGAATCAAGATACAAATATAAGATCCACATATCTTCTACTTGATGAATAGGTCTCCGGTAACAGTCTACATTGTTCTGCACTGATCCAAACTTCAGCCATCCTGACTTTAGTCTCCCCGAACCAAAATCTCTCCAGAAACTAAATCTTGCTTGATCTTGAACTTCATTCTCCTATCTTCTATCTTCTATCTTCTCAAATGATTCACAAACTTCTATTTATAGCATCCACATTTATAATAACTTGATCAAGTCAGCCCAAAGGCCAACTGGTTCATGAAACATGCTAACAGTAACATGTTAGCTCAAATCACTAAGAGAATCACAAAAGCATAAATGATGCATGTACCTCTAGAAAATACCTATCAAGACCCAAAACAACATCTCAAATGATCCGCAAGTCATGGAAATCAACTGCAACCCAATCCAACTTCGTTCAACACACTGCCAAACTAACTGGTAAGAACATATCAACCAAGCCAATACCAGAATCGATATCTCACTGGAATTAAATCCAAATGCCATGAAACTCGAACACAAAAAATACAATGAACTTAAGGGAATAAACCCAAAACCACAATGCTAAACTATCAAACATGAATAAATGCCATGATCTCCAAGCAATTCCACTGCTAACTACTCAACCGATAAGAATTACACCAGTGCTCCTGCATCAGATTTGATGCAGTCAAGGTAGGGAGATCCAATAAAGGACAACCCATCCTTGCAACCTAACATAAACACTGTGCAAGATATATCAGTAACTAATAATACAACACCAAATAAAGCGGAAAGAACAACTGGTAACATCACATAATACACAACCGGTAAACAGTATGAACAAATCTTATAACAATTTGAATAATTACACATGCCACATGTTGGATCGCAGTCCAGGATACAAACAATGCTTATAACACAAATATAAGATTCATAGATCATCTACACATCAAATCAACCTCCAAAAAATACTCTGTTGGTTCAACCCTAATCCAGAACTCAACCCTTCCAACTTCAGTCCACCAGACCAAATTATCGCCGGTTCTACATCTTCGCTCGATCTCTAATATTTGTCTTCTATCTTCTATTCTCTCAAATGATTTGCAAACTTCTATTTATACCATCTGCAAATAATGATAACTTTATCAAGTCGGCCTAAAGACCAACCGGTTCATGAAACGTGCTAATGGTAACATGTCAGCTCAAATAATTAAGAACAACTCCAAAATGCATAAAACATCATGTGGTCCTCCGGGAACATTGAAAAAGACACAAGAAAAATAAATTAATGATCCACAAGTCATAGGAATCAATTGCAACCTGATTCAACTTTTCTCAGCATGCTGCAAGACTAATTGATAAGAACATATCAACCAGACCAATATCAGTGAGATATCGATTCCATTATTGGCCTGGTTCATATGTTCTTACTAGTTAGTCTAGCAGTGTGTTAGCAAAGTTGCATTGGGTTGCGGTTCATCTCCATGACTTGCGGATCATTGGAGATGTTGTTCTGGGCCTTGGCTGATATTTTCTAGAGGTTCACATATTATTTCATTCTTTTGTGATGTTTTTAGTGATTTGAGCCATGTTACCATTACTATGTTTCATGAACCGGTTGGTCTTTGGGCCGACTTGATCAAGTTATTATTATTCACGGATGATATAAATAGAAGTTTGTGAACCATTTGAGAAGATAGAAGAGAGAAGATAGAAGATAGGAGACTGAAGTTTGACATAGAGCAAGATGTAGTTTATGGAGAGATTCTAGTCTGGGGAGAGTGAAGCCAAGATGGCTAAAGTCTGGATCAGTGCAGAACAAGGCAAATTGTTACCAAAGACCTATTCGTTGAGCAGAAGATCTATGGATCTTAGATTTGTATCTTGATTCTGGCAAGATTCTAGTTCGTGGAGACTGAAGCTAGGATGGATGAGGTCCAAATTAGTACAAAATAATGGAATTTTTTATCAGATGATGATTTGTTGAGAGGATGATATGTGGATCATAGATCTAAGTTTTAAGAGTTGTTTTGTAATCCTGGGCTGTGGTCCAGCATTTGGCATATGTAATTATTTAAATTGTTATAAGATTTATTCATACTGTTTACTGGTTATGTATTGTGTGTTGTTACCGATTGTTCTTTCTATTATATCTGGCATTAAGTTACCGGTTACCAGTATATCTTTCATGGTGTTTGTGTTAGTATGCAAGGATGGGTTATCCCTCATTAGATCTCCCTACCTTGACTGCATCAAGTGGAATCAGAATTGGTTTGTGAACCTATTGTTGGAGAGAGTGTTGGTTGTGTACCAATTTGTTGGAGAGGAAGTTGAGGCAACTTATGGACTTGTTCAGATCACCGAAAATGAGGCACAGCAAGGTTCACAGGTAGCCTGCCGATCCTAGAGCTTGAGCTTGAGGTAGTTAGTGGGTGGAGACTTGAATAGATTGTTGATCGAGAAAGGCTACAGAGTGGACCAATAGATTGTCATGGAGAGGCAACTAGAAGTTGTAGTCAGATCGTCAAACCCCTGAGGCAGTTGCAAGTACCTATTGATAGATCACCTAACTAGATCATGTGATGGGACTCACTTTTTAATTAACCCTGAGAGCCTGATGTAGGAGCACTAGTGTAGTTCTTACTGGTTGAGCAGCTACCAATGGAATTTCTTGGAGATCATGGCATTTCTTCATGTTTGAGAGTTTAGCGTTGTGGTTTTGGGTTTATTCCCTTAAGTTTATTGTATTTGTTTTGTTCGAGTTTCATGGCATTTGAATTTAATTCCGGCGAGATATTGATTCTGGTATTGGCCCAGTTGATATGTTCTTACCGGTTAGTCTGATAGTGTGTTGAGCAAAGTTGGATCAGGTTGTGGTTGATTTTCGTGACTTGTGGATCATTGGAGATTTTTTTGGGGGCCTTGGCCGGTATTTTCTGGAGGTCCACACATCATTTTA
This sequence comes from Cryptomeria japonica, assembly GCF_030272615.1. Classification (NCBI taxonomy): domain Eukaryota; kingdom Viridiplantae; phylum Streptophyta; class Pinopsida; order Cupressales; family Cupressaceae; genus Cryptomeria; species Cryptomeria japonica. Next base: position 765,086,376 of record NC_081407.1, on the reverse strand, counting down.
TGCTTTCATGATGTTCTTAGTGATTTGAACTAACATGTTACCATTAGCACGTTTCATGAACTGGTTGGTCTTTAGGCCGACTTGATCAAGTTTTTATTATTTGCGGATGCTATAAATAGAAGTTTATGAATCATTTGAGAAGATAGAAGATAAGAGACTGAAGTTTTAGATTGAGCAAGATGTAGTTTTTGAAGAGATTTTGGTCCGGGGAGAGTGAAGTCAAGATGGTTGAAGTCTGGATTAGTGCAGAACAGTGCAAACTGTTACCAGAGACATATTCATCGAGTAGAAGATCTATAGATCTTATATTTGTATCTTGATTCCAGCGAGATTCTGGTTTGGGGAGACTAAAGCCAAGATGGTTGAGGTCTGGATAAGTGCAGAAGAGTGGAAGTTGTTATCGGATGATGATTTGTTGAGAGGATGATCTGTAGATCATAGATCTAAGTTGTAAGAGTTGTTTTGTAACCCTGGGTTGCGGTCCAACATTTGGCATATGTAATTCTTCAAATTGTTATAAGATTTATTCAGATTGTTTATCGGTTATGTATTGTCTGTTGTTATCGGTTGTTCTTTTAGCTATAACTGGTATTGTGTTACTGGTATATCTTCCATGGTGTTTGTGTTAGGCTACAAGGGTGGGTTGTCCTTAATTGGATCTCCCTACCTTGACTGCATCAAAATGGGATCCACTAATATAATTATATAAACTACCAATCAAACACATTTACCACCTCAATACACTAAGGAGAATCAATTTTAGTAGGCCCTACTTTAGACCTATTGAAAAGGGAGTTGAAAACTAGATTGAAAATGTCCTTTTATTTGAATTGAATTTGACATTGGAAATGATGTGAGAATTAGGGCTAGTGATTCAAAATTGACAATAATCAACACAAACAATGAAGTTTAGATCAGTTATGCAAACTTTGAGTACATATCTAGAAATGAGAAATAGAGAGGAAACTATGCTTGAGATTTGAGCTTGAAAGTACTATACTGTGGGGCTAATCAACCTAGTCCTGGAGGTGTCAGATTTAGATATCAAAAATAGATTCAGGATTATGATTTCACTTAGAATATACTCCTAAATTTTTGTAAAAAATTATTAGACACTGTTTATCGATTGCCACTATCTAAAGTTTTCTGGTTCTTCAAAATTTGGTTCAATTTGTCTCAGCCTCTTCTTTTGGGATCTATGTTTATTTCCTTTTGAACTTGTCACCTGCACACACAAGAGAGGAAAAATGGTGTTGGTTTGATAGGGATTTTCTCAATCAAACTTTGGTTTTGGAATTAACCCTATAATAAAAATAGATGAAAGGAAAGATCTAAAGTAAAATGTTGGATCCACAATATTATACTTGTAGCATCCTAAATTGTACTCCCTTACAATTTGGTCCACATTTTGGCCCTCATCTTAGCATTCATGCCCTAAAGTTGGACTAGGACCTAACTCTACTCATACCATTCAATTATAGCCTCCTTTTTTATCTACACATCACATGACCCTTTTGTTGTGTCCCTAAAATGCAATATGACTAGGGTGTGATGCCTTGGTCCTCTCAACTGGGACCTTAATCTGGCCCCCCTTAATGGTCACAATGAGTTGGTTGCAATGTGATCTCCATGTCAGCCTATATCAAAAAATTAAGATGTTTTTCGATGGGAAAGTATAAAAAGAGGTCCATCCCTCTCATTTCATCATCACAAAATAACAGGAGAATCATAAGGTGTCCAATCAATTCATATTCAAGCAATATATCATTCAAGAATTGAAGCATTTATCATCAAGTATTTCTAGAGATCTTCAAGGTTTCATATTCTTCATTTATCCATTTTGGAGAAACCTTACATCACTCATATGCAAGCATGTTGTTTGATTAGGGTTTTTTCATGTTCATGTCATTTCATACAACATATGTGGTTACATTCAAGAAGCAAAGCATCATTATCAGTCATTGTAGATCTGAGGTATATCTTTCCATCATTTATTTCAGTATTTTTAATATTTCATTCAAGGTTAATTCCTAAACCGGGGTTTGACTCAAGCAAGCCCCTATTCACAACCAATTTCCCCTTCTTTTTGTGTTTAGGAAACACGTATAGAGCTATGATCTTTAGAATAAGCATTATTTACAATGACAAATCGATCCACCATTAGAGTGCAAAATTTTTGGAGGGCCAAGGCGATGAGAACCATGGTCACAAAATTTTAGGACCTCTTTCTGGGAATAGGTTTAAATCTTCTTACATTCCTTAGATCTAGGTTCATTGCTCAATCTCACAACTGTAGCTTACTGTTTATGCATTTCTACTTCAATTCCCAACACTTTTACCCTAATTCCAACAATTCAACTCACAAAAGAGGGTTTATTAATTCACATTATCATCAAACCCCCAATCCAATCACAATTTTCAGTTCTAATCCTTGCTGGTTTGTGACTATATCTATTAGATTGGGACCCTCTTTTGAATGTAATGGTCTTTAAGTCATACATTAGCGGTTTCTTACTTTGATGGTTGAAACCCTAATTTTTCACCATTACATTTTGGTGAACCTAACTCCTTACACCTCTATTTATGATTTATGTTCTTAGATCTAAGTGTTTATGCAATTTAAAATTCAAATTTACATTTACAAGTTTAATTTCTAATTGAATTTGAAAAATTCAGAGGCTAATTTCACAAAAACCCTAATTTTTAGTTCTAAAATTGAGCTTGTGGGTTGTCTAACTTGGATTAATTATTTCATATTTGATTTAGAAACATTTAAAAATTCAAATTCAAATTCATAGATCTCATTTTAATCAAGTTATATAAATTTATAAGTTTAATTCATAAAAACTCTAATTTATTCTGGTTAATTTGGTTTTTGCATCACTTCAATTCTTCACTTCAATTTTTAGATATGATTTTAAAACATTCATAATGACATTTAATTGATCTGATTTATTTTCTATTTTGCATATTATTTCCTTGCTTTTCACTTAAATTTATCAAAATCATGTATTGGATAATGGCTTCTTTCATTTCACATTGCTTCTTTTCATTCATAGCACTTTGGCATATTGTGTTTTTGGAGTTTCAAAATTCCTTCCTTTCAATAAATTTGATCTCAAAGATTTTATTTATAGTGCATGTTGTTTTATTATCATGTTCTGGGGAAAATGAATTTCATATGTAGATCATCTCAAAGCTTTTGTAGATCCCAATTCTAGAGATGTTAATGGAAAAACTAATACTTGTACCTCTCCTAGGGTATATAATGTGAATGAAGAATAAGCTAGTACTAATATCAATAATCTCTCTAATGGAGAGAAAGCATGGAAGAGCAACATGGAACTATCTCATTCACATACCTTAGTACAAGGGGGACAAGATCAAAATATTGGTGTTTCCATCTCTCTAGATCCTCCTTATTCTCCTAGAGCCTATCTTAATCATCAATGTTATGCATTTTATTCATGATATATCTCCCAACATAACATTAAGAAAAGAGGAGGTCTTAGATGATAAGGATCTTCCTTCACAATCTTCCAAAGAGGATATGCATGATGAAAGAAAGGGAAATCCCTGTCCACAAGATATCCCTTCATCTACCTGTCCCTTTGTTCCTTCCAAACACACTTACACTACAAACTTCAAACAAATTTATTATAATGTTTCTCTTACTTTTCAATTAAAATATTCTTATAGAAGTGACTTTAACATAATATCAAAACAAGTTTTTAGAGGACGAGGACTTGGAAAATTTGAACAAGAAATTTGAGTCCCTATAAATCCTCCTATACAAACTAGCACATAAAGCCTAGGACATGATCATAAATCTCCTCTAGATGACCTCCTTAGGATTCAATATTTCAAAGACCATCTTGCAAGACAACAAACCATTCATTCAGCTAAAAGTACTTCTTCTTCAAAACCTCCTTTTGTTCATACCACCAAACTAATGATCACACTACCAATGATTGCCATGATTTTTAGAATGCAATGAAAGGACTCATTATTGGCATTGTGTTGCCATTGATGTCAATTGGTATGGGATTACTACCACTATAAGAGATGTATGTGAAACACTATCATGGAGGAGTATAGAATGAGATATCTTTGATATCACCTTGTGTTGCAAATCACCAATAAGGTAAGGAAGAGAATGTCATTCAGAGGAATGATCGCTGGAGTCACTATTACACAAGTTAGTGCCTAACTTGTGTGGATGAAAGTGTAAGGTTACCAGTATAATGTTTCACTGGTAAGGAGAGTATGTCAACTAGTAAGTGAAGTGTTGACAATGAGTAGGATGCTTGGATGTTTCTTATGATGAAGAGGCAGAATGTTACCTAAACCATATCAACACTAGAGGAGAAGGATGAACAGGTCACCGATATGCTATGTGATTGCAGAACAACATGAACCCCACTGGATGAAGAAGCAGTCACCATGTGAAGAGATGACTGATAGTAAATGTGCCCACACCAGATCACATGTTCTTGTTTGAAGATGTGTTGCACAAATAGGGAAGTCACATGAGTGCATTGCAAGATGCAGATGACAAGGTGTCACTCCACCAGTAAGTGGAACTTATCTCCTATTATGCATAGTGTGCATCATAGTTCTATGAGATAAGGAAGAAGAGGTAAAGGTGGATGTTTGAAGACTGACACTGGATCTACCGGTGAATAAAAGGAATGCCTCAAGTGCATGAAATCAGGGTTATGCACTAAACCGATAGAGAAGGTATGTTGGGATGTAGGTGCAAATGAAGAGTGATGGGTTTATCAACTTGACAAACTAGCTGAGATGATATTTAGTCTGATGATGAATAAGGAAAAGTGGAGTAGCTGAAAAGAGAGAATGAAACCGGCATGCAGATGCTTTAGATGGAAACCACTAAAGGTTGATGACATGATGTCATTAGGATGGCTATCGGTAAGCATGAGAAGCGATAAGGAAATGAAGAGGCTAAGAGATGTGACTCTAAATGATAAGAATGATAATGCTATGGATAGACTATTGGCATATCCACACTCCAATGAGACATTGTATGTGATTGAAGGTTTTGTAATTGATGGCAAACTTGCAATCCTATGGCATCGGCAAAGACATTATACCGGCATCAGCAGATCACACTCTACATCGGCACTGACACAGAAGAAAGAAAGTATACTGGCACTGAGGCCGACAGTATTTTTGTTATACAATATTTTGTTTATTATTGTAAGCTGACTTAGAAAATTGTAAAATGACTCTTATATATAAAGAAGATCATTGTAGACATTTGTAATAATGATGTAGGAGCATAAAAGAAAATATTAGGCAGACCTAATGTGCAAAATATAGGTCAAGGGGTATATGTAAAGAACAGAGCAGGAACCGGTACTAAATCTAGCATTGAAGATGCTATTGTAAAGCAGTACAAGTTATTGGATTAGTATAATCCTTATTTGTAAGTCAGTGTGACTTCCCATTGAGCAGTGAGCTCTAGGCAGTTGGCCTTCCTACATGTGCAAGCCCCTATTGTAAATAATATTCTCTTATTGGCCAGTGAGTGAATATTGTGGGTCACAAATCCCACCGAGGTTTTTCCCACACCGGGTTTCCTTGTTAACATCTTGTTTTATGGTGTACTTTTCATGTGGATATTCCTGATTCTATTTATTGCATTATTTCTTGCATACCAGTACACTGTTATATTATGTTTTGCATGTTTTAACTTAAGAAATTCTTTTTACTGGTTAGATACTAATTCAACCCCCCTCTCAGTATCTTTGGGACCCCTAACAATTGGTATTAGAGCTTGGTCCTTTATTTTCAGAAGCCTACTAGCTTGAGGAAGATCTTGACACTGGTAAAGATGGAAAATCTGACGAAGCAACTTGAAGGAGCTCTTACAGACTATGATGCAGAGAAATCGAAAAATATCAAATTAGAAGATGATTTAAGGGCAGCTCAGGATATCATTTAGGCACTTCAAGAAAATTTTACTGTTGCAAGAAATAAGAGAAGAGAACTTTGTGAAAAACTGCAAAATGAGAATGAAGAAGAATTGACCAGAAGAATAAGTGATGTAGCAAATGAGAACACAAGACTTAGCTATGAAAATGACATGTTGAAGACAGATCTGATGCATACTGAGAATGACTCAAATGAACTGATGAGACAAAAAGAAATCTTGGAAAGAGAACTAGAAATTGCAAATCAACACAAAGAAAAATTCAAGAAGAGCTCAGAGGAACTTGGCACCTTGCTGAAGAATCAAAAACCTAAAGGTGACACTTCTGGAATTGGCTTTGAAGTTGGTGAAAGCTCGGGCACTGCAAATACTTAGGATCACAGCAAACTGGTAAGACAACCTAATGCTTACAAATTCAATGGAAAATGCTTTAACTGTAATAAGTATGGTCATAGAGAAAATGAATGTAGATCTAGGAATTATCAGAATATCAACACACCCACCGGTCAATGTTCAAAATGCAACAAAGTTGGTCACAACTCTAAAAACTGTAGAATGAATGTGAGATGTTATGTTTGTGGAAGATTTGGACATTTATCAAATCAATGTAGAACACAAACTGACATAGGTTATGGGAAAGCTAGTCAGAAGAATAATGTAACTTGTTATGCATGTAACAAGATTGGGCATATTGCTAAATTTTATAGAAGTAAAGGAACACCAGTAGACAACAAAAGTGCTAGCTTGAAAGGTAAAGAAAAAGTTGAAGAGGTTAAGAAAGAATTCTCAAAACAATGGATTAGAAAAGTTGATCTAAATATTGGGAATACTTCTCCACTGGTAGAACCAACCAATGCTTCACTGATAGGACAAAGTGATACTTCACCGGAAGGACAGAGCAGTGCTCCATCGGCAGGAAGTTCTTCATCTAATTGAAGAAAATTTACTTGAGGGTTTGGCAATCTAATGACACATGTGCTAATTATTCCCTCAGTTAGAGATAAGAAGTTGAAAAATTACTTATTACCGGCAGACAATGTTAAGTGAATACTTAACCGGCATGCAATTAATGTGGTAGATGGTGAAAAGACATTATAAAAGTAAGGTTTTGGCTCCATTTCATTTCACCGTGATTTCAAATTTTTAGAGAGCACAAAGATTCTGAGCTAAGGCATTTTGAGCAAGCAGTAAGCACACTCCAAGAAATCATCCATCCAAGGCAGTAAAAGGTATTTAATCATGGCATCCACCTCTGCAATTGAATACATAGCAAACCCTACTATTGTTGAGGTAATAAAAAGACCTAGGCCCATATTTCAGTTAGTTCCCGAGACAGCAAAGAAGGATGATACCTTAGGTGCTTTTTCTCAAATTCCTAAAGGAGTTGTATATGCTGAAGACCCCAGAATGTACATCCACTACAACACTGAAGAGTTAGGAGATGAGGAAATCAAAACCATGTATAAAATCATGATATGTGATAACACCAACAATGTTAAAGATGAACACAAGATTATTGAAACCCTAGGATTTACAGAAATCCTTAGCATTCCTGAATTTCCTAAGGATGTGAATAGGATAGTTTTAAGCAGAGTACATGGAGAATTTTTTTGGTTAGATGCAATCCATAAGATCACCAAGGAAGCTGTGAAAGCTGTCATAAGGTTACCGACCATCGGTAAAAGGCCAGATAAAACCAAGAAGGTTTCCAATGACCTAGTTACAAAACTGATTGGTGCAACATTTGACAAGAGGTCTCTAAGGGTTAATGATGTAAAAGATATCAATATGAGATTCATCAGTATGATATTAGGTTATAAAGCCACTCATGCTAATACACTTAATTCAATTCCAAGTTTATGCATTAAGAGTGCTTATGCTATAGTAATAGACAATGCAGAAATTGACATATGTGAATGGTTAAAGGATGAAATAATTGACAACCTTGGAAAGATCAAGAAGGACAAGAAAGGAACTTTCAGATTTGGAAATCTGTTAGTATGCCTAATGCTACACATAACAAAATAGGTTCCCGGTATAGGTTATAAAGAACTTGGATATGACATACCGGTAGGAAAACAATTGACTGAACTATTCAATAACATGGGTGAGAACAAGGAAAGCAATATTAATGACTTTTTCCAAGCATTAAAGACCAAAATGAAGAAAAGAGTAAGGTTATCATAGAAGATTGTAGACAAATACAAAGATGATATATGCTTTGTCATTAAGAAAGATGAAATCTAGATGGAAGCGGTCATCCCAAGGACAATTTGGGTAACTGAGATGGGCTATGAAACAGATGATCACATAGTTGAAACATATGCTAAAGCACTTCTGGAAGCCCCCAATGAACCTAAGGAAGAAGTATTTGGTAGTGCTGAGACTATAGAAAGCCAAATACAATCAAAGAAAAGAGTAAAGAAGGTTGAGGCATTTGTAAGGAAAGGGTCCAGACAAGCAAAAGCCATTAAGGAAGATGTATTAAAGAAAACTGACATAACAGAGGATGAGTTGGTAGCTCCACAACCTGAAACCCATCTATCACTGGTAGGTACCTCTTCAGAAGGTGACATGCCAGCAACTTTTAAAAGAGTTGTAAGAAAAAGAGATCCCTCACCGACAACCACACCTTCACCTAGAAGAACAAGGCAAAAGCAACAAGCAGTGAGATCTTCGATTAGAAAGGCCACACCAAAGAAGAAACTGACACCTAAGAAGAAGAAAAGGACAAATAGAGACTTGGCCCCTCTTGATGTACTGCTAAATGAAATCATAGAGGAAGGAAAATTGAAGAACATAGAGAAAATTTATGACACTCTAACAGCTGATGAGAAAGAGCAAGTTGAGAATAGAGTTATATTGTAGATGGACATGTACAAGAAATTCTTGATGGAAGTAGTAAATGAAATTCCTGATGAATTATTCAAAAGACTTGAGGCCAAAAGGAATGTAGTGATAGAATTAGATAAGAAAATAAAAATTGAGAAGCTACTTGTTGTATATCCGGTAAACTCTCCAAAAGAAATTGATGATTTGATTTCCCAAGCAAACTAGTCAGTATTCTCTACTGCACACCAGCATATTTCACTAATGGCAAGATGAGTTAATGAAGTGACAGAGGAAATAGAAGAAGGATGGGATATATTCCTCGTTGATAAAGAAAACCAAGAAGAGTACAGGAACCCTAAACCTATAAAGGTATATCAGAAAGATAGAGACAAGGGGAAGGTAAAGTTGGTGGACCACCAAGCATCAAAGTTAAAGACAACCTACCCCCACCGGTGAAAATAACAACTACTGAAGAACAACCGGCAACAGAAAGTATGGATGTAGAGGATAACAATCCTAATTCTGAAGTCCTATATACTGTGAATGTTGAAACTCAGAAGATCAACATAATAGTAGACAAAGATACAACTAATAAGTCAGATATGGCTAATGAGCCTTTGGTAGCAGGGGAAACAAAGAAACCGACAGAAGATACATAGAAAAAGGTAGAGACTGAGTCACAAATAGAAACAACACAACATACAGAGAAACCAATAGAGCTAAAGGCTCCGGAACAACATCAACTGGAATAGGTACATAAGGAAATAGTGCCACCAGGTAAGTAGTGAAGTAGGAAAACCAGTGCTTAAAGAAATGTAGACACAAACTAACCTACCAGAGGTCAATACAAGCTTGGTAACTTCCACTAGCACTCAGATCATTGGATCATCATCAGCATTCAAATCAACAAATGTGACTAAGGTATTACTTGATTCTCTCAAGAAAATAACTGACTGCAGGTCACAGGCTTACAAAGCAATTGATTATTCTATACCAATTTTGAAGGTAATAGCTCCCAACTGTAATATAGATAAGAAAGATTCTTTAGGACAATTGGATACATTGTGTAAATATATCTCAAAAAATATTGAGAAAATAAAGGAAGAATCAGTGAAGGATAAGTTAGAAATTGAAAAACAGAAATTCTTTGATGAGGAAATAAAGAAGTGTAATAGAGATTTTGACACACTTCTACTAGAACTATGTAATTTGTTGAAAGAATACAAAAATCTATATAAAGATACATGTAAAACAAACTTTTTGACTGTAGATATTGACAAGAAAATAAGCAAGGCACAAGATGAGATAAATAAACTTGCAGACAACTTTGTCAACTCACCTGATACACTATCAGTTTTTGAAGAGAAGATAACAAATTTTGAGGAAGAACTACTCAAATTGGAAAGAGAGAAAGAAAGAATAATAAACAAGGCAAAACATTTGAGATCTAAACTAAGTCCAAGATTGGACTATTTAGCATCTCTGCGGAAGGAAATTTCTGAGGCATTAACACAGGGAAGCAAAACACCGACAGAGCATTTGCAGCATCTCACCGGTACAGTGAAGAGAACTAAGACAACAATAAAAGATAGTAAGAAGTTTATGGATAGTATAAACTTGATTTTGGGAGATCTTTTTCAGATTATAACCACCCAGCTACAAGGTTGAGTTTAAGGATAGCTGAACCTACAAACTCTACTAACATCTTGACAAGCTTTGTCATTGATGCCAAAGGGGGAGTAGTGGGATGAGAGAGTTCAAAACATAGGAATCATATGCTCAGGGGGAGCTGTCACATTTTTGGTAACATTTTTGGACTGCACACTTTTGAACACTTTTTGAAATTTCTCATGAGTGTTGCCATCAATGCCAAAGGGGGAGATTGTTGGCATATGCACACTCCAATGAGACATTGTATGTGATTGAAGGTTTTGTCATTGATGGTAACCTTGCAATCTTATGGCACTGACAAAGATATTCTACCAGCATCAGTAGATCACACTCTACACCGGCACCGACACAGAAGAAAGAAAGTATACCAGCACTGAGGCCGACAGGATTTTTGTTATACAATATTTTGTTTATTATTGTAAGCCGACTTGGAAAATTGTAAAATGACTCTTATATATAAAGGAGATCATTGTAGACATTTGTAATAATGATGTAGGAGCATAAAAGAAAATATTAGGCAGACCTAATGTGCGAAATATAGGTCAAGGGGTATATGTAAAGAACAGAGTAGGAACCGGTACTGAATCTAGCATTGAAGATGCTATTGTAAAGCAGTACAAGTTATTGGATTAGTATAATCCTTATTTGTAAGTCAGTGTGACTTCCCTTTGAGTAGTGAGCTCTAGGCAGTTGGCCTTCCTACATGTGCAGGCCCCTATTGTAAGTAATATTCTCTTATTGGCCAGTGAGTGAATATTGTGGGTCACAAATCCCACCGAGGTTTTTCCCACACCAAGTTTCCTCATTAACATCTTGTGTTATGGTGTACTTTTCATGTGGATATTCTTGATTTTGTTTATTGCATTATTTCTTGCATACCTGTACACTATTATATTATGTTCTGCATGTTTTAACTTAAGAAATTCTTATTACCGGTTAGATATTGATTCACCCCTCCCTCTCAGTATTCGTGGGACCCCTAACATAGACATGTCTCGTGACCAGTTAAGGTACTCTATCGACAGTTCAACAAAGTGCAAACATTAAGGTTAACTGGTAAAGTCTGAGATACCGATAGGGTTAGTGAACTGACAGAAAAGAAGAACTGAATGAGTGTTTGATCATTGATCCTATCTAAACCGACACAAAGTTCCAAGCTGATAGTTGGTCGACATGGATGCCACATGGATTCAAGGTGGTATAATTGCATGCAGTGATAGATGGAATGTGCACCGATGAGGTTGTTGAAGAGTTGGTTGATATTAATGGTAAATCCCGTGAATCATGGGATGTATTACAGAGCCATTGTAGAGGTTTGTGGCTCAAGGTCTGGAGGACAACAAAGAGCCAGCTTAGAGTGATTGAGGAGATCAGGGTAGATGAAGGAAACTGCAAGACCAATCTTGGTGATTGACCAAGAAATCAGCTAATAGGGTAAGAAGAAGATTGCTAAAGAGAGAAGGTGTGATCAAGAAGGTATGACAATGGTGGTGATGAGAAAACAATTGTCTAGGCGATTAGATTAGAGAAGATTTGATTAGTTTTGGTTTACCTCGAGGTTGATGAGTAAACCATAACCACCCATATTTTTGAATTGGCTTTTGGCAGAAAAAATAGGTTATAAATAAGAAAGCCAAAATCATTGAAGGTTGTTGTTGAATAGAAGAAGATAGAGCTGTTGCGAAGTGATTGAGTGTTTCATGAGAGAGTTAGATCAGTCAAAGTGAAAATAGAAAAAGATGAAAGTGATTGAGGGAGTGAAGGTTAAACTGGTGATAGGGTTTAATAGAGGGTTAACCAGTATGGTTTGAGAAATCGATATAGTAGCTAGAGTGCGTTTGAGGAGATTATCGGTAGGTGCTTGTACTGATAGGAAGATAGTTGAGAGGACTGAAGAGCAGTGTAGTGAGGAGGAGATCCAGTAGAGAAGAAGAAGAAGAGTAGAGGTGAACCAATAGAGTTTATTAGCAATGCAGCAGTAGATGAGAGTAGTAGATGAGTGAACCGAAGCAGTAGAGAAGGTGTCTCATCGGCAGAGTGAGGTATATAAAATAATTACAATATTCACTTGTAATAATATGACTAATTTCATATTTGAAGCTATCATTGTGATCACTGAGTTGTAGCTTAGTGCATGGGTTGTCTCTCCTTTGGGTTGTAGCCCATAAACAAGTTATGGGTTTGTGCTCCTTGGGTTGGTACCCTAAACATTGTAACAGAGATTCATTATGAGGCTAGATTGGAGCAATAGTCTCCAGTAGCATTTCTCACCAAGGTTTTTCCCATCTTGGGTTTTACTCATACATACTGATGTTATGTGATGTCCCTTTGTGTAAAAGCATTTGTGTTTAGTATCCTCACTAACCGATAAGTCTTCATTTAGCTAGATATGTTAATCGATATACTTTCATAAGGATAGTTAAAGGGAAAAGTTTGAGAACAACAGATTCACCCTCCTCTCATTGGTGCATTGTGTCTAACAATTGGTATCAAAGCCTAGGTACCATTTTTATCAAGATTTCTCTCACTTGGGTAGATTCTGGCTTAAGGACACAATGGTCTTCTTTGTGTCAATCCCTGCTCCAGTGTTTGATGGTTCAAACTATTCTATTTGGATTTATAGAATGGAAGTCTACTTGTCCTCTCTAGGGTTTGATGTATGGATGTCGTTTGTTAATGGTCTCCCTAGGAATGTCTATCCTCCCACCAGATCTAAAGAAGATAGAAGATGCATGTGCAATGAAGAAGCCATGAAGGCTATATTCAGTGGGCTTATCAGTGATGT